>NC_044982.1:129072496-129372496 GCF_008728515.1 Papio anubis
ATCACGAATTTCTACTTGCCAAATGCCATGCAACACATGAATTAGGTCTTTAATTCTCAAGGGGTTTATAATCTAGTTGATCCCAGCTGGCAAACATACAACATGAATGCTGCCACTTCCACTTCTTGTGCTCATCACAGACAATGCTAAATGATCACAGACCTCTTGATGCATTTAGACCCTGGCCTCATCACATCTGGCTAATTTTAAATTTTTTGATAGAGACAGGATCTTCCTATGCTGCCCAGGCTGGTCTTGAACTCCTGGGTTCAAGTGATCCTCCTGCCTCAGCCTCCCAAAGTGCTGTGATCACAGGCGTGAGACACCATGCCTGGCAATGCTTTTTTCATTAGCTGTGAAAAGTGTAGCCATGGCCCAGACCCAAGATACCTCACATATCACAGTAAGGAGGAAAGGAAGGAAAATGCTCACATTAATCCTTAAAGGCAAAGGACCAGACCTTTAATTACTACCAGTAATTAAAAGGTGCTTCCTTGTTTAAACCTATTTGCTGCCTCTGTGCTAGATGAAAGCTTTCTCACTCAGCATACGTGGAGAAAACATAGTGGTGTTTCCAATAATGCCACAACAAACGGCCATACTGAAATGAGTAGAAATCCACTTCAGTTCACTCCTTTAGAGTGCTTCATGTATTTAAATTATATTATATGGCAGAGAAACTTCATTTGTTAAATACTTGAAGCTCACTTTTAATCAGCTGTATATATGGTTTGGAAATAACACAAATTAAAAAATGTAAATATCACTGGTAGATGTTAACTATATAGAAACTACTACTGGATAGTCACACTAAAAAAATGTTAAGTCCGGGCACGGTGGCTCACGCCTGTAATCTCAGCAGTTTGGGAGGCCGAGGCAGGCAGATCATCTGAGGTGGGGGGTTCAAGACCAGCCTGACCAACATGGAGAAACCCCATCTCTGCTAAAACTACAAAATTAGCCAGGCATAGTAGCTCATGCCTGTAATCGCAGCTACTCAGGAGGCTGAGACAGGAGAATCGCTTGAACCCAGGAGGTGGAGGTTGCGGTGAGCTGAGATTGAGTCATTGCACTCCAGCCTGGGGAATAAGAACAAAACTCCATCTCCAGGAAAAAAAAAGAAAAAAAGTTAAAATGTGAACATTCAGAGCTGCTTACACTCTATTTGGATTTTTGTTTTATGAGTCAGTCTCTACAAATGCCTGGCTAGAGCACGTTCACTTATGAACACTCTGACAAAGGTACACCAAAATAACGTGGATGACAGACAGGATGGATTCAAGTAAGATTTCATTTTTCCTTTTCCTCAAAAACCTGCATTCTGGATATTTTTTCTGTTACATTTAAAACTTTGTCCCTCAAAGCAGGCAATGATGGCCACATTAGAAGTAATCATTCAAATCAACCTTGACCATTAAGGTTACCTATCCATGAACTACAAAACCTGTTGCTCAAAACAATAGAGTGAAGAAGAGCTACTGTTCTGCCCAGACCCCAGATGAAACGAACCAGCCATGTGAGAGGCCTGTGCTGTGAAAGTGAGACTGTCACCACCTTGGCCTGCATGAAAGGAACCATAGGCACCAGGAGAAGAGAATGAGATCCTGCCTGACTCTGCAAGCCAAAGCATATCCATGGCATTTCTTCCAGCTCTGGACATCCAAGTTTTAAAAGCTTGAGGCTGCTCTAGATAGAAAAATACCTGGAAGGACAGATGAGGAAGGCAAAAGGCTCTGTACAGTGGCAGATCCAGGTTTTGTAGGGTCTAAAGCTGGTATAATACAGTAGGAGTGAGAAGGGGAGAATCTTCTTGAAGAAAATGAATGCAAAATTACAATGACCAAAGTAAATAGGAATTTGACTATTTTGAATGAGAAAACAGATCACAATAAATCATTAGAGACTTCAGGACTGAGGTCACTTTTCTTCTGAGAGCTCTAGACAGCTTACCAGAGATACGTAGGCAGAAATGGATTCCTGGTGGGAACCTGGCTTCCCCTCCCCTCCTAGGACTCTGTAACTCTCAGCACTCATGGGCTTGCACTGGGGAGAGGCCCTAAAGCCTGAGCTGTGACCACTTCACAGTTAATCTTCCTCTGGTTGTGTACGTGTGTGCGCGGGAAGGGAAGCAGCCTTCAGAAGACTGCTGGGAAGAATGATAGTAGCTGTGTTGAAGGACTAAGTATTTGCTTCTCTGGTGTTCCTGGAGATAGAACTCGGGCCCACAGTAGAAACTGCAGCAAGGTAGATTTGAACAACAGTATAAAAACTCAAACATCGGAAACGTTCATCCACAGAGTTAACTTTCTGGCCATGAGGGAAGAAAAGCAGAAATGGATTCCTTGCCTTGCAGAAGGCTGTAACCCAGATCTCTTCTTGGTAGAGCTTAGTCTAGAATTTAATCTCGAAAGTCCTTCAAACTCTCAAGCTCGGTGTCATTCCGTTATGGTCATCTGTCCCTTTTACCTGCCCTGTTTTTTTTTGTTTATCCTGCTCTTGGAGACCCCAGGTTTCTCTCAGGGGAAACCGCCTCCTCCCACAGCCAGCCAGTGTGGTTTGCAAGAGCTCATGTCCTCCTCTCCAGGCCCAGGATGAACATATGTTCTAGTTCTAACCACCAGAACGAATCCAAAGAGAGCTCTCAAGTCAATCAGCCAAAAGTCAGGGTTTTATTTTTTGTTTTTGGTTTTTGTTTGTTTGTTTGTTTGTTTATTTTGAGACGGAGTCTTGCTCTGTCACCCCAGCTGGAATGCAGTGGCGCGATCTCGGCTCACTGCAACCTCACCTCCCGCGCTCAAGCGATTCTCCTGCCTCAGCCTCTCGAGTAGCTGGGATTACAGGCAAGTGCCACCACGCCTGGCTATCTTTTTTTTTTTTTTTTTTAAGACGGATTTTCGCTCTTGTCGCCCAGGCTGGAGTGCAGTGGCGCGATCTCGGCTCACTGCAATCCCGGGTTACAGCGATCTCCTGCCTCAGCCTCTTGAGTAGCTGGGATTACAGGCACCCGCCACCATGTCCAGCTAATTTTTTGTATCTTTAGTAGAGACGGGGGTTTCACCATGTTGGCCAGGCTGATCTCAAATTCTTGACCTCAAATGATCCGCCCACCTAGGGGCCTCCCAAAGTGCTGGGATTATAGGCGTGAGCCACCGCACCCAGCCCGAGAGCTCTTTTCTGGCTGGAGTTGCTGAGCCAGAGGATGCAGGTCTGGAACTTTCAGAAATTATCTTGCCTGTTTGAGAGGGGAGCCACCGAGAAGGCAAGCAGAGCCCAGAGATGGAGACATGCAAATTTGCAGGCAGTGTGGAGAACCTGAAGTGAGCCACGTCTGAGTTACAGTTCCTGAACTTTGAGCCAGTAAATTCCTATTCCTGCGTTTCTACAGATAGTTTCAACCGGACATGACTAACTCACTAGTAAGACCTCAAATTCATCCCAAAGACCTAATGCCCCTGACTTTTTGAGTAAACAAGCTTTAGCTCTTATTTCTAAGGAGACCATGTTTGGTCACATTTTATACTATTTTAGATATTTAAAAGCATTTTGCTTGTTTATTTTTGTTGGCAGTTTGAATTTTTAGCCCACCTTTGGAATCACAGTGCTATTATCAATGGAAAGTTCTGATGTGCAGTTTTCATTCATGTGACATCTATGATAGGGTTTCATATTTTTGGATGTAGGTAATCAAACTTTCCCACTTAGGAGCCTAAGGTGATGTATGTGTTTATCTTTGGAAAGTATGTGGAGAATTTTGCTATGGCAGGTATTCCAAGTATTTTTCATCTTGATCACTAAACAAGATTTATGTTCTCACTCAGAGACGATGACAAAGCTAATAAATTAGACTTGCTGACAACCCTTCAATAAACTGTTTTTCTACAGTTAACAGTCCTTTTAGGTATTAATAAGCTTACTTAGTTTTAATCATCTTGTCATAGGCAAAACTGCCTCCTAAAGAATATAAACCCTAAGGAAAACAAACCATATTAAAAATATTGGGTTTTTTCCTTACATTGAAATTCCTTAAGTGAAACACATATGCAAAATCAACATGCTATATGGGCAATCCCTACTTAGCACGGCAGAGCAGAACTACAAAAATGACCAAGAAGCTGTAACCCCACAAAGCATTCTTAATAACCACGAAAAAAAATACAATTGATTTTTGACTTTAAGAATGTTTTTGTCAAAGCATTAAAATTGATCATACTATCAATTACAAATGTATAAGGAAATAAAAAAAATAGTAAAACTAATATGTATTTAGTACACTGTCATTTAAAACATGAGAAACATTGAGAATTAAAGTACTTTATTTATAAGAAACTTAACAGTAGTTTGAAAAGTGCTTCTCTGCTTTCGCCATACTGCTTGCCATATGAAGCAGGCATCTTTTCTATAGGGTTGGTGAATTGTCAGGCTTCTATCTAAGCGTGCATCAGCTTCCAACCTTTTATTGACTACATTTGTAATTGTGTGAATTATTTCCAAGCGTTATTTTAATGTGAATTTTTTGCTGCATCACTTTCTCTGGGATTTCATCTTTTTCATCATCATGAAATGGGTGGGCATCTTTGGAATGCTACCTACAAATCAAGTCCCACGACTCTATCAGCTTTGAATAGACCTCCTTAAGTTCCACAGAGAGTTACTTTGAAACTGCAACTCAGAAGCAAAGTCTGTCTCAGAGATT
Organism: Papio anubis; assembly: GCF_008728515.1. NCBI lineage: Eukaryota > Metazoa > Chordata > Mammalia > Primates > Cercopithecidae > Papio > Papio anubis. The sequence goes on from NC_044982.1 coordinate 129,077,190, forward strand.
ATAGGGTTTTATGAATTTTCAGTGTGTCTTCTTTAGATTAGAAATATAGAGAAGCCGCATTATTTAGCATGACACAAATGGCTTTGAATAAATGGCTTCAGTGATGTCAGAGGACACTTTATGAAAATATTTATCTTATTTTGAAGGAGTACGGCAGGTGGCACCATGGGAAAGGTGGTCTTTGAGAACATCCTATTTGTTGTTCTGCGCTTGGCTTGCTCCCGGTCAGTGTGATCGAAAACAGACAGGGCACACGTAATCACACATGGCTCACCCTCTCTAGGAACTCTCCTTAATTGCCTGAAGCATTGACAGGTCAATAAAAGTTGTTTGAAAACTTCAGATGTTTTCCCAGATGCCAGTTGTCAAAATGTTGTGAAGTTACTCTCTCTGCCTCTTTCCCACTGGTTTTCCCTTTCCATAATTTCTGCCCTAGAGGCAAAATTGATGAGCAGCAATAGTCAGTAAGAATATATTTTTAAAAAATTTTTGAGACAGGTTCTGACTCTGTTACCCAGGCTGGAATGCAGTGATACAATCACAGCTCATGGCAGCCTTGACCCCCCTGGCTCAAGTGATCCTCCCACCTCAGCCTCTTGAGTAGCTGGGACCGCAGGTGTACACCACCACACTTGGCTAATTTTTGTACTTTTTATAGAAGTGGGATTTCACCATGTTGCCCAGGATAGTCTTGAACTCCTAGGCTCAAGTGATCCTCCTACCACAGCATCCTACAGTGCTGAGATTACAGGTATGAGCCACCATGCCCATCTGGAATATTTTAAAGAGCTGTCAAAAACACTTTCAGAGATATTAATAACTGTTTGCTATGTAAACAATCAACTTTTAACCAACATCTCTTCAACTATCCTTTTTTTCTTTAAAAAAATTTTGTATTAAATATTGAATACATATAAAAATATATTTATATCATATGTGTAAGATGTAAAGAACAGTAATGAAGTGAATACTCTTTCATAAACATTACCAGTACCCCAAAAAGCCCACGTGATCCTTCTTACTGCTCTACCTTTTCTTCTTACAGAGGCAACTTCTATTTTAAACTTATTTTTATTATTCCCTATATAATCCCTAAATTTTATATGCATGTATCCCTAAATCATATGATTACATATTGTTTGATTTTGCATGTTTTTGTATTTAGTATAAATATAAGTATACTGTGGGTTGTCTTTTGCTTTTCCTCCCATTATGTTATTATGTTCCTGAGATTTACCCTGTGGATGCATGTAGCTGCTATGTGGTTTTAAAATGTATGAATTTACCATGATATATTTACCTATTCTACACTGCTGCATATTTGAATAGTTTCCTTTGTTTTTTTTAGGCATTGATGCTACAAACTATTTTGTATGTGTCTCACACTACATCAGTGCAAGAGATGCCTTAGGGCAGTAGATCTCAAATTTCAGTATGCCTTTTAATTTCTTGGAACACCTACAAACCTCGCAGACTCATCCCTGAGAATTCTAAGACTCGTTCTGAGATGGAGTCCAGGAATCTGCATGTTGCAACCTCCCTGTTGATTCTGATGCGCGTGGTCCACTGACCCCTTTGAGAACCACTACTGATGTACATACGGAGGGGTACAATGCCAGATTGTAGGGTATGCGATCTGTAACTTTACTTTGAAATTCAAAATTTTCTTTTAAAGTGGTTCTACCACTTATACTCCCACTGAAAAGATGTGAGTTTCTGTTGTGTCACATCTCAAAATTTTTAATGTTTCTTAATCCTGAGAGTGTAAAGTGGTATTTCAATGAGATTTTCCTCGAGTCTGGATTCTAATCCTTTGTAAATTGCCTTTCACTTTCTTTATAGTGACTTTGATGAAAACTTTTTAATTTGAAGTGATTTAAATATATATTTTCCACTACGGAATGCATGTTTTTAGAATTTTGTGTAAGAAATTTTTCCTGTCTCTTATTTATAAAGATCTTCCCCTGTGTTGTTTTCTAAACTAAAGTTTTGCCTTTCATATTTAAGTATTTAATCCACCTGGGATTCATTTTGTGTGTGCTATGAAGCAAGGATTCAAATTAATTTTTTTCCATATGGATAATCATTCATCCCAGTACCTTTTTTATGAGTTACTTTTTATTGGAATTGTATTGCATCTACATAGATCAATTTGGGAGCACTGACATATATAATACATGAATTTTCTTATTCACATATATAGAATACCTCCATATTTATTTTAAATTGTCCTTCAATAAACTTTCATACTTTTTGGTATAAAGAGCTTACACACTTTTTTGTTGCATTCATTTCTAAAAACCTTTATATCTTTGCTGTTTTTCACAGATTTTATCTTTTTAAAATTGTATTTTCTAAATGTGTTGCTTGTATAGAGAAATAAAATTGACTTCCACATTGATGTGGTAGAAACCTACTATATTTTTTGTTAATATTAATAATTTCTTAGATAATTTTTTCTCTGTACAAAAACCAGTATCATTTATGAGCACGTTTTCATTCTTAAACTTTGTAGCATATCTTTCTCTTGCCTTGTTAGCTAGGAAGACCTTCAGGAACGCATTATATAAAAATGGTACGGAAGAGGATATCACTATTTTGCTCCTGATCTTTCACAAATAAGTATGATATTTACTATAAATTATATATAAGTACTCCTTGTAATATTAAGGAATTTCCCACCTATACTTACTTTGCTCTATTTTCTATTTCTGTTAAAGTATACTTATTTGAACCTTAAATAATTATCAGAACTTCTCTGAAAAACCACTGGGCCTGGCATTTTCTTTATATAGACCATAGCTATCAATTGAGTTTCTGGAAGGTTTATACTATTTAAGATGTTTTTTGAGTTTGTTTTTGTTTTTGGTAAGTTTATTTTTCTGGAAGTTTGTCCATTTTATCTGTGTTTGCAATTTTATTGGCATATATTTAATCATCAGGCTGTTTATTATCTTTTACATTTCTGCTGCTCCTGTATTTATGTCTGCATTTTCATTCCTAATTACATTTATTTATGCCATCTATCATTTTTTCATGGTCAATGCTGCTAAAGGTTTGTCAATATTATTAGTTATCTTCAAAGCACCAATCTTTGACTTTGTTGATCCTCTTTGTGAATATTTATCTTCTACTTCATTAATTTTCACTAGCATCTTCAGTATTTTATTTTCATTTAGTTGGTGTTCATTCTGTTCTTTTTCTAACATCTTGAGAGAGATAGCAGTGTGAGATATTTTTAAATCTTCCTCTGACCATATAAAGCTATAAATTTGCCTTTAAGTAGTTCTTTGGCTATACTTCACAGGTTTGAGTATGGATTACTTTTATTTCTTCCACTTCTAATTGATTTCCTATTTGGTCCATGAGTATGGAGAAGTATATTTCTTAATTTTTAAACTTTTGGTGCTTTCTAATTATCCTTTTGTTACTTTTTAACACAATTACATTTTGCTCATAGAACATGAATTTTGTAGACATTTATTTATGATTATGTGTGAGTACAATTTTGCATGTTCTATGTAAGTTTGGAAAGTGTGGTTGCCAGAATAATGATCTCCCAAAGATGCCTATGCCCTAATGCCTGGAATATGTTAATTATGTTATGATGTATGCCACACACAAAAAAACTTTGTAGATGTGTTTAAGATTACAGACCTTGAAATGGGGAGATTATCACAGATTATCCAGATGGGCCCAATCTAAATATATGAGCCTGTAAAAAATGGACAAACGTCTTCTGTTAGTCAGGGATGTGACAAAAGAGAAGACAAGAGAGATGAGTGTATGAACTCAAACACCATTGCTACCTCTGAAGACACAGGGCTCTATGAGCAAAGGGTTGTGAAGTGACCTCTAGAAGCTGAGAACAACCTCAGGCCAACAGCCAGCAAGAAGAGGGACATCAGTCCTACAACTGCATGGAACTGAACTCTGTCAACAATCTACATGAGGCTAGGAGCAGATTCTCCCCTAAAACTCTCAGTAAGCAAAACAGTTCTGGTACCTTGGTTTTAGCCTGGTGAGACCTGTATGGATTTCTGACCTATAAAACTATGAGATAATAAGTTTGTGTTGTTTTAAGGGGCTTATTTGGTGTTATTTGTTATGGCGGCAATAAAAACTGAAACAAAAAGGTTGTGTGTTTTCCAAGTATTGGATGCAGTGTATTATTTATCCATTAGATAAAGTTTATTAATTACACCTGGAAGATCAACTGCAGAGTTACTTGTTGTCTGTCTTATGACTAATTGAAAAGAGATAAAGGTGGATTTTTATTTGTTTCTCTCTGTAAGTCTGTCAGTTTTTGTTTTATATGTCTTGAAGCCACATTATTAAGTAAATAGTTATTAAGTATTGTTACAGCCATCATATTTTTTTAATCCACTCTAAAAATCTTTGTTCTTTAACTGGGTAGTTTAGTCTCGTGTACTTATTGAGGTCAATGGTCGCTTTGGATTTATTTATGCCCCCTTATTTTGTGCTTTTCATTTGTCCTTCCAATTGTTTCCTTTTTTTCCCTCTTTCCTTGCCTTTTTTAAGATTTTAATCATATATCTCTTTTGCTCATTCTCTTTTTATTCTCTTCTAAGTTGGAAATTTTGTACTCTATTTATATACTTTTAGTAACCACTCTGAACATTTTAACATAAATAATTAATTTTTAAAATACAAAGTTAATATTTTTATCCTTCTCAAAAATAATATAAGGAATTTAGACTATTTTAATCTTGATCGTTTCAACCCTAACTTATTTCCTATTTTCTTCCTATATTTTAATTTGTTTAATTTAAAGAAAAAGAATTTTTTTACAAAAAAAAAAAATAGAGGCAGGGTCTCATTATGTTTTTCAGGCTGGTTTTGGTTTTGAACTCCTGGACTCAAGCAATTCTCTTGCCTCACCTACATTTTAATTTTATCTTATTTTTTACTGTTCCCACAAATTAAACAGTTATTTTTAAAGTAAATTTTCACTGAGTTTTGACTGAATGTTTATTAGGATTTTTTTGCTTTTCTTTTCTCCTTGAAAACTGTACTTTCATTTGGGATCATTTATTTTCTCTGCCCGAAGTTTATCACTTGGAATTTTCTTTCATTATGGTCTTTTAATAGAAAACTCTGATTTTGCTGGGATAAAAATATCTTTACTCTGCTCCTGGAGGATAATTTTATTGGGTATACAATTGTATTTTAATGTATTTTTTCCTCTCAGAGCATTAGATCATTTTACAGTCCTCTGGATTGCATTATGGGTTGAAAAGCCAGCTGTTAATCTAAGTGTCATTCCTTTGGGAATACTTTCCATAGCTGGTTTTAATAACTCCTTGTCTTCAATGTTATGCAATTTTATTTTGCTGTCCACATATAAGTTTCCTCTTGTTTATCCTGCTTGAGGTTCCTTAGGCTCTTGGAATATGACAGTTGGTGTATTTTGTCAGTTCTGAAAAATTTTCAGCCATTCTGTCTTGAATTTCTCACACCTTTCTTTCACCTCTCTTGCCATAACTCTGATTAGGTATAAGTAAAATGTTTTCATCCCATATTCTGCATCACTTTCTCTTTAATATTTTCAATCCTTTAAAATCATTTTGCTCATCTGTGCTGCATTGTGAAAAATTTCTTCAACTCTGTCATTGTGCGAATTCTCTCTTTAGCTGTATCTAATTTATCCATTGAGTTTTTATTTCAATTATTTGACATATTACTGCTAGAAATTTCATTTGGTTCTTTTTCAAATCTACATGATCATTTTTAAGATTCCATGTGCCTTATTTTTATATTAAACATATTAAAATGCAATTATTTTTATTTGGAACCTAAAATTCCAACATTCTGTTGATCGTTATTTTTCTTAGTTGTCATCCACAATATATTGGGGTTTTTTTGCTTATTATTATTATTATCTTTTTACTGTGAGCTCAGATTTCATGGAGAGTTTGAAAGCCTCGGTTTAAGGTATGTTCTTCTACAGAGGGTTTAACATTTGCTTCATCCAGTAGCCATACACCATTTTATTTTATTTATTGTTATTATTGTTATTGTTGAGACAGGGTCTTGCTCTGTCACCCAGGTTGGAGTGCAGAGGCATGATCTCAGCTCACTGTAGTGTCGACCTCTTGGGCTCGAGAGATCCTCCTACCTTCAGCCTCCCAAGTAGCCGGGACTGCAAGCATGCACCACTACACCTGGCTGATTTTTGTAGAGACAGGGTTTTGCCATGTTGCCCATGCTGGTCTGGAATGCCTGGGCTCAAGCGATCCTCTTGCTCAGCCTCCCAAAGAGTTGGGATTACAGGCATGAGCCACTGGGCCCGGAAGCCTTACACAATTTTAAATTAAATTTTAGACTTGACCTTTTTTGGAGTATTCTGAAAGTGTCATTTGGGTTGAATGTGGGCTGATTTATGGTTACGGAAGATTTTTTTACCCTTTCCTGACCATCATTAGTCAGGAAAGACAACCTTCTTTTTGTCCCCCTCTGCAGGTCCTATTTGTAGTTCACTGTTTCTCTGATAATTATAACTCTTTAGGATCCCAGATTTATGCAAGGACCTCCTATTTGACTCATCCTAGGTAAACTATAAATTTTATTTCATGTTCCTCTTTTTCCATGCAGTAGTCAAAATGAAAGTTCAAAGTGACCAAAATACATCAGAAGCTCCCCAGAAAGAAAGGTGAGCTCATTACTCTATGGGTTCCTACTTCCACTGTATTTGTGGCATCTGAACTTTCCTTACTTTATTTCCAGCTCAACAATGCATTTCTAAGCAGGCTGTTTGTAATTTACGCAAGGATATCTGTTCAGGGTTTCTACTCCACCATATTGGAAAGGAAATTCCTCTGAACACAAATTATATTCATTTACAGTCTGAAGATTCATTGTTAAGCGCTGGCATATAAAACAATAACAAAACCCAGTCCCTGCTTTAAAAAAAGAAAACGACAGTCTTGGTGGCCAGTTCCCTAGGATCTCTTTTTAGGAATACACAACATTTTATATATTTGAGTTACATGAGAAAATATAACCAATATTCTCTCAAAAGAGAGTGTAGTGGTTACATAATGTAAGTGCATAAGTGTTTGTTGAATAAATGCATGAATTAAATATTAATTGATTAATGAAACAAATTAGTGTTGGTTGTGTTATACTTGAGCCTTCTTTTACTGAGCCTGATGCAGTACAAGAAATATAGAGGAGAAGCCATCCAAGCGACTGAAAGAGAGCCGTGTTTACAACCCCTGCAGCACTTTTGTTTTGTTTTGTCCCCGCCCCATAGGTTTTGTTAGCTGTCTGTGGCACTGGTTCTGTAATGAGAACTGAGAGGCATCAGTACATAACATATGTTCAACTGTTCCAGTTGGATTTAATTCAACACATGCAGTAACAACTCTTTCCATCTCCTCCTAATCACTTCCTGATTCTGCTCGGCCGTGTGAAGAAGTCTAGTGACAGGCTGACACACTGTGGCAGAGGTAGGGGTCGAGGGAAAGAGAAATCCTAGCGTTTCTAACTCATGCTTACAAATCCAGGGAGGAGTTAATTTCTGTAAAATTCCTTAGCATGTGGAAACATTTTCAATTTAGTCTTGATGATTCTGACAGACAGGCATTGTTGGGAAGCCTGATGAATAATTAATCTACTACAATGGCAACCAGCAATATTAATATTTTATATCACTGTAAAGCTATGTAAAACCATCCTATGGTTGATAGGTAACCTGGGTTGGGCACAACTTAAAACACTTCTTTACTGAAACGGGAGATTCTTCCTTTATCTCAAATATTATTATCCATTTAAATGTCATAGGTCAGTTTATTAACACCTTATTCATTGGGGTGTAACCTTTATTAGGCTTTATGGCGACCAGAAATTATATCCTACACAAATACAATGGAGATTTAAATGTTCTGGAGAATGAGCTGATGGCTTCTGCCTTTATTGTGTTGTACAGTAATGGACCTTGACCAGCAGAAGATTTGATAAGTATAAAATATTACTGCTTGATGCTAATTTGGTCCCTTTTTAATGACTGATAATCCTTGTCGATTTAGTGTGATTGTCACAATCCAGTACTGTTTCCCACCCCAGCTACGATTGTAACAGGAGCCATTAAGTGTGTCTGCATAATAAAATTAGTCAGGGAAGCTATGTACTTTGTTTCCGGGCTTTTGGATTTCCATTATAGTGGTGAGGCTTGTTGAAGTGAAAAGTCTGCTGTGAGCTCAACCAAGTCCCCGGCTCTCTGGATGCTAAGCAAAACACTGGCGATGTCTGCATTAAGAAATCTGTTCTTCAAGTCCTAGAAAACTCATTGTATATAAATAGGAACCATAGATTTTGGGCTAGGAGAGATGGTTTGGTCACTGATTTGCCTAACAAAGCTTTACACAACTCCAAAGCTTAAATACATAAGAAGTTTTTCACAGCCGAAATTTGTAAGGTGAAACCTCTCTTCGATGTGGAGATTTATCTCTCCATTGGGAGGATTGCTGTATTAAAGAAGTTGGAATTGCTTCACATCTTTGAAAATAATTTAAATGTGTGATTTGATCCCACTATCCCCTTGTAGGGATTTATGGGGCCTGAAGAGACACCAGAGATAAGGACCTCATCACTATGTAAAGGCAGTGAAATAAACAAGTGCATCTGCCTCATTGCCCTTCCCATTCCCTAAGCTTATATTGGATCAAGTTCAGATTGCTTTCTCCTAAAGCTGCTCTGACATGAGTCCTTGGAGTATGATCTCCCTGGAGCCTGCCAGAAAAAAAGTTGAAACTTTGTACCAAAGAAGGGTCTGTTTTGCTACTGAACTAAGTAGCCCTCATTCTAACAGGCCAGAAATGTATATTCTAAATGCTCAGAAAGTCTGAATTGAAAGCAAGAAGGTAATCAAATGTGATGGCAACTTCAGACCTTCCTAGCAGAGGACCGGTTGATGCTATTATTAGGTGACATTAGCTAAAATTTTTATTGTTGTTGTTATTGTTTACTAATCCCTCTGGAGTCATTAAAACTTGGGTTATTAGAAATGAAAGTACTTTCTCATCATTAGACTATAGAGCAAGCAACACTGTTATAGTAAACCAACAGTTCATGGTTTAAAAAAGAAAAAAAGTAAATTAATTAAAAACAAACAAAAACATGTCTGTATAATAAACTGTATGTTATCATCTCTCCTCTGCAGGCTTTCTCTATTTGATCAGAGTATATTAAGCAAAGCTGAGATTTGTTCCATGAGAGATCATAGCATGGTGGCATGGCACCCTTTGTCCATCTGCAAGCTCCATTCTTCCCTCTGGGTTTCAGCCTCTTTCTCTCCCCCTTGTATGATCAGTGTTATTGTCTCTCCAGGCAGAGGCAAAAGTTTCTGCCCCCAGCCAGTGGTCTCCAGAAAGCAGCACATTGCAGGATCTTTTGAAGAGTGCTGTGTATAGGAGGTAACCCAAGAGCAGCCTGCCCCTTCTCTATCCCACAGGATGATTGTTATGTCTGTGAGGCTTGAAGAGGACACATCTTCTCAATGCCAGAGTAACCTGCAAGGGCTGCCTTAATTTCCAAATGGTGGGTCTCTTAGCCAGACTTCTTGTGATAGTGACAACAAAGGCTACATTTTCCTGGAAACATAGCTTCTCATTTTCCCACTTTGATGCCTACTGCTACTCCCTATTTTCTTGTCTATCCCTCTGCAGATTACAAACTCCTTGAAGGGACTGTCTTGTTCATCCTTATGTCTCCAACCCCTAGCACAGAGCCTGACCATGATTAAGCATGTAATAAATATTTGTCGAGTAATCCATTACTCTCTCTGGTCTTTCTACCTATCTGAAACCTGCCCATCCTTAAAATCTCAGATTAAGTCCTCCAGCCTTTTCAGATAATTCCACCCTGGAGCAGTCCCTCAGATGCACACTTACTGTCTATATGGCTCTTTGAGATGTTTGTCAGGAAAGTAATTCTAGCATCTTTACTATTGGTGTTTTGTGTTGCAAATTAAGCTTTATGGGGATAAGTATCTTGTCTCTAATTAAATTGCAAAATTCTTGATAATTCCATGATCATTTGGTAGTACCTCACAGTGGAATGGTCTCTTAGACCAGTGCTTAACCCATGAGAAGTGTTTAATGAATGTTAGGTATTAGTTCATCATGCCTACTACGACACCTCTCATTTAGTAAACATGTATGAACTGATGAACAGATTGATCATGGAAAATCTGATAAAGGATACCAGTGAAAAAGCCCTCCCCTTGATTTTAGGTAACTTGCATTAGAACCAAACTATAAAGGTAGTGTTTTATAAATGTGTACCATCCATTTTCCTGAAGAGAAGAACAGAAACTCACTCAAGCAAGTAATGGGATGGGATGGGGAATGGAGGAGGGGGATTTGGTCAGTAACTGAGAGGAGGAACTCAGGAACAGTGGTCAGAGCAGACTCCGTGGAGACAGGAAGTGAGCTCAAGGCAGCCTTAGCAGCCAAAGGTCCTGGGTCTTCTTCTGGGGTCCTGCTGGCTGCTGTCTTGCACTCTCCTTCTGTCTCCACCCTTGTATGTCTGCTTGCCTCTTTTCCACTGGCTTTCATTCTATCTCAAAGCTTTTGCTCATTCAAGCCTTTAGTTATTCATAACTTTGGCGCTTCATGGTCCCAAATGTCTCACTGGCCTTTCTCTCCCCCAACTGTGGAAATAGACCATTATAAGCCCCAAATCATTTAATTCAGCCTGGGTTAAAATTATAATTGAGTCCATTAGTCATACCTTTCAACAGTCTTTAATAAAATACTTTAAGTGAAGAACTGTTTGACACAAGAGATTTTTAGAATGCAAAATACTGGGATAGCCAAGATCTTTTGTCTAAAAAGAGAAGGAAACACTGTCTCTACCAAAAATACAAAAATTAGCTGGGTGTGGTGGTGTGCACTGGTAGTCCCACCTACTTGGGAGGCTGAGGCAGGAGGATCACCTGAGCCTGGGGAGGTGGAGGCTGCAGTGAGCCGAAATTATGCCGCTGCACTCCAGCCTGGGCAAAGGAGTGAGACCCTGTCTCAAACAAACAAACAAAATAGATAAAGAAGATTGGCCTATATTTACATCCTAATTTTCATTAACTTTAAGGTAAATCCATGTGTATTTTCTATATTGTTGTCAACTGAAAACTTTCAATCTACATTTAAATTAAGAAGACCAAAGGACTTTACTATGATACTCAGAGATTTGCTATAACAGTTCTGAGGAACACTGACCTGTGACCTTGAAGCTATAAGTATTTGTTAGTGAAAACAACATTTATTACAATTTTTGTTGTACAGAATTGGATTTGTTTGTCATACATAATGGGAGACACAAACTACGTTTACTCACCAAACCTGTGTAATGACCACTGAACAAGACCTTATTCACTTAACCATAATTCATTCAGCAAATATAAATAGCCATGCAGATTTTTTCAGTTAAGAACCTTTTTAGAATCATTTGCCCTTGCAAAATTATCTTGCAAGTAAAATAAGAAGTGACTCTGCTGACTAGTCTTGTAAAATGGTTCCCGATGATCCCTGATTCCTGGTATTCACACTCTGTGCAGTACCTTCCCTTTGAGTGTGAGCTAAACCAGTGACTTACTTCTAAAGAATAACATAGGGCAAAATGGAAAGGCTGTTATGATGGAATTTTTTGTGGTGTCAACTTCAAACACTAACCCAGGTGTTTCTGTTAAGGTATTCTGCAGATGTAATTACAGTTCATCATCAGCTGACTTTAAGTAAGAGAGATGATGCAACATAATTGAGGTGAATGGGATTCAATTTATTGAAAGGCCTTAAGCAGGGCGGAGGCTTCCCTGAAGAGGAAGAAATTCCACCTGTCAACGGCAGTTCAGTCCATGCTAACAGTTCCTTTCTAATGGCCCGTCCTACAGATCTCTGATGTGCCTAGCCAGCCCCCACAATCAGGTAAACCACTTCCTTGCAATAAATCTCTTCACATGTATCTCCTGCTGCTTCTGCTTCTCTGGTTGAACCCTGGCTGATACAGATGTCACTTCTGAGATAAAGTGATAAAGACTGTGACTTTCAACTTGCCTGCATTCTCTCTCTGGTTTTTCTAGTGTGCCTGCTCTGATGTAGAGGGGCACCTGGCAAGACACTGGGGGAAACCTCCAGCGAAAAGCCAGAAAGGAACTGAGGTCCTCCGTCCAATTGGCTGTCATAAGAAATGTCTCTGTTTTTTTATTTTTATTTATTTTTTGTGTGTAGGGGGGAGACAGAGGTTTGCTCTGTTACCCAGGCTAGAGGGCAATGGCGCCATCTTGGCCCATTGCAATTTCCGCCTCCCAGGTTCAAGTGATTCTCGTGCCTCAGCCTCCCAAGTAGCTGAGACGCATGCCACCACGCCTGGCTAGTTTTTGTATTTTTTGTAGAAATGGGGTTTCACCACGTTGGCCTTCAAGGCCTGTGAAGAACTGCAGCCTGCCAATACCCACGTGAGTTTAGAAGTGGATCCTACTCCAGTTAATCCTTGAAATGACTGTAGCTTCAGCCAACACCTGACTGCAGCCTCATGAGAGACCCCAAGGCAGAGGACCCTGCTGTGCATGACTGGAAACTGTGAGATATTGTTTATTGTTGTTTATAGCCTCTAAGTTCTGGGGTATTTTGTTATGCCACAATAGATAATTAATACAGATTGATTCAAACAAATTGATTTTAAAATACGGTGCAAAATGTCATTCTTCCAGATAAATTTTTAGCCACTGATAATACCTCCATATTTCCCAATTCATTATCTTGAGAGAAAATTTAATTGGTTCAACACATTTAAATAAAAACCTAATAACAGGACACTGAAGCCTGATCATGATCATTGGCTGTCTTTGGGTCAGGTGCCTATCCCTAGTCTAATTAGCTATGGCCAGGGTGGGGAGGGCGGTTGAGACACAGAGCTCTGTGATTGAACTAAGGGCTGATGTTCTGCAAAAGCTGTGAGACAGATAGTTTCTCTTAGAAGAATTGATGGACTCCAATAGGGAATCATAATGTACATGCCTAGCAAAGAGCCAGAATCATAGAACTGTAAATACATCAGCTAATGGTGATACTCAAAATATTTAACCAACCATCCAGCAAGGGCACCAACCTGAGTGGTCAGTTGGCCAATCAGAATGGATGCTTGCAGTATACGTGCTGGTATGTGCAAATGAATACCAGCCCTGATATAAGCCCAGACACATTCATGCACATTTATTTTCTTCAAGTATTTAGGCACCAAAAGTGCTAAGGCAATAGGACACAGGTCTGTTGAGCAAACAAAGTTTATATCAAGAAAAGAGGTAAATATTTAAAACCTGAGTTTCTCAAGTAGTATCTCCCTTTCATTCTCCTTGCAGATAAACTTTTTTATTTATTTATTTATTTTTATTATACTTTAAGTTCTAGGGTACATATGCACAACGTGCAGGTTTGTTACATATGTATACATGTGCCATGCTGGTGTGCTGCACCCATCAACTCGTCAGCACCCATCAACTCATCATTTACATCAGGTATAACTCCCAATGCCATCCCTCCCCTCTCCTCCTCCCCACAATAGGCCCCGGTGTGTAATGTTCCCCTTCTCGTGTCCAAGTGATCTCATTGTTCAATTCCCACCAATGAGTGAGAACATGTGATGTTTGGTTTTCTGTTCTTGTGATAGTTTGCTGAGAATGATGGTTTCCTGCTGCATCCATGTCCCTACAAAGGACACGAACTCATCCTTTTTTATGGCTGCATAGTATTCCATGGTGTATATGTGCCACATTTTCTTAGTCCAGTCTGTCACTGATGGACATTCGGATTGATTCCAAGTCTTTGTTATTGTGAACAGTGCCGCAATAAACATACATGTGCATGTGTCTTTACAGCAGCATGATTTATAATCCTTTGGGTATATACCCAGTAATGGGATGGCTGGGTCATATGGTATTTCTAGTTCTAGATCCTTGAGGAATCGCCATACTGTTTTCCACAATGGTTGAGCTAGTTTACAATCCCACCAACAGTGTAAAAGTGTTCCTATTTCTCCACATCCTCTCCAGCACCTGTTGTTTCCTGACTTTTTAATGATTGCCATTCTAACTGGTGTGAGATGGTATCTCATTGTGGTTTTGATTTGCATTTCTCTGATGGCCAGTGATGACGAGCGTTTTTTCATGTGTCTGTTGGCTGTATAATGTCTTCTCAGATAAACTTTTAAACCATGGAATATTTCTCCACAACCTGAAGAATCAGGACCAAGCTCTCAAAATTCCCTAGTGCATGTTTCTGACAGGTCATAGGGGTGACCTCTTGAACATGACCAAGATTTTTTGGTTGCTCATCCTATCATGATGTTGTGGGCATCTTTCAGAAATGGAACCCATATTGATGGATTCAATGTATGCAAAATTCCACTATCTACCAGATAGCTGTGATTTCTTCATTTTGCAGGTAGAAACAAGGTTGTGGATTAGATTATGGTACAGCAAATATTCACCTCCTCTCACACTCCCACTTTCCTGGAAAGAATGTCCTTCCCTGTCCCTTTGATGGTGAGCTTGGTTCTGTGACTTGTTTTGGCCTCATAGTAAGTAGACTGTGCTGTCCTGTGTCTCTACCTGGCCTTGGCCATCCATGTAAGTTGCTTTGGCCAATGGGCTGTTAGCAGACATGATGTAAGACTTGAAACAAGGTTGCGTTAGCTTCACTATAGCAAGAACAAGCCTTGAGTAACCTCTTGTTTAAGGAGGAGGAGACAGGCAGAGAATTACATCCTAGATCTGGCTTGGAGCCAGAGCAAATGAGTCCTAGATGACCCACAGATATGTGACAAATAAATGGTGAAAAAAAAAAGTTTGCTTTTTTTCCATTTGTTTTTTAATCAGCGCTTCTCCAGACAAGATTTTTGTTCAGCCTTTGCTAAGTACATTCCTCCTGACTGTCACAAGGTTATTATTATCTTTTTGGCCAAGACAATGTATTTAACTGTGGCCTTGCAGTGTAACAGAGAAACTCTTCACAGACAAACAGGAGGCAGTCACAAAGAAATCCCGTATGGCCTGCACCACACGCCAAGCTTCAAGTAGCAAATTCACAGATGTGCCCACAGAAGTTTAAGAGGCAGCTTAACAGATGTACAAAGCTGCAGATCAGAGGGGATATAAAACAGTTAAACTTGCTTAAAGGCACAATGTGTCACCATCTAACAGTTCCATGCATCCTAAGCCCCACCGAGGAGAAACATGCGCGGGCCGGTGCTCCTGGCTGTCGGCATGCGAAGAAGATTACAAAAACGCCATGCTGTGATGTGTTGCCCTCCTGCCTGAGAAGCTACTATTAAGCTGAGTATTTACTGCACCTATTCAGACAGGAGCGGCAGAGCCGAGTGCTACCTGTCTTCTGGTTGGATAAATTAGTTGTGGGTGTCACGAGATTATAGCTGCCTATTGTTCTGTCTGCTGAAGGTGGGAAGAAACAAAAGCCCCCGGCCTGCCCTTGTAATGTTTCGTGTGAAATGCAGGAGGCAGCCTCTTTTCTTCCTGAGTTAATGGCTAAACAAGATCTGGACTGACTATATTAGAGTTTGGGGAATAATTAAAAAGACAACACATGGTAAAGAGACGGGAGAAAGCATTTATTTATAGCAGGAGGGCAGGTAGAAAGGAACCTGGCAAAATCCAATGTGGGAACCATGAAAGGTGAGCTCCCTGTGCCACTGTACATAAATTGGTGCTGTAATCAGAACAGAAACGCTCGCTAGTCAGTACAGAAATGATCCTCCATTTGTTCAACTCCTCTCAAAATATTTTTTATATAAATTGTTTTGCCCGTACATTTCCATGATATATGGAGCTATGAACTCTAAATTAGTGTTAACAGAAATTGACAAGCTCTATGTTAAAAAATATCAGCCAGCCGGCCAGCCCTACAGGCTTAATTATGAAAGGAGGGTGTGATGAGCACAATAATCTTGCTTCGAAATTTTACCACATGCAATATAAATAAAAGATTATCTCATCCACTAGTAACCTTATAGATCAAAAGCAAAACAGAAAAGTGACTTTACTGGCATCTATAATTATTTATATTGCCTGAACAGTTTTGCTGTATTTTGACAAATGCAACATTTCTAATTTTTTGTTGTAAGGCAGAAGGGGTGGTGGCCCTACTTTGTGCATCTAGGAAATCACTCCAGTTAATATAATATACACTTTAAATGGAGACAGTTTCCCCACATGTCAGACAAGACCATGTAGATTTATTCTTCAGCAGACATCTGTTGAATACCTACTATGTGCAAGCATTACATGGATGCTTTTTGAAAAGTGCCCTTTATAATACCTTTATAGGATTTATATTCTTTTTATGTCCTGAGTTATATGCTTATTTTTTCTTTCCAAAAATGAACCACAGGACGGGCATGGTGGCTTACGCCTATAATCCTAACAATTTGGGATACCAAGACAGGAGGATCCCTTCAGTCCAGGAGTTCGAGACCAGCCTGCTCAACATAGACCACATCTCTACAGAATTTTTTTTAAGCCAATTGTAATGAATATGTACTGCAATTTTTTTTTAATGTCGTGATCTCGTCAACACACAAATCAGAAATTAGCTTAGACTTCAGCTTTGATGTTCAGCTCCATTGCTCAAACCCCATTTTCCCAATTGGCTATCATAAGAAATGTCTCTGTTTTTTTACTTTTATTTTATTTTATTTTATTTTATTTTATTTTATTTATTTATTTTTTTGAGATGGAGTCTCGCTCTGTCGCCCAGGTTGGAGTGCAGTTTATTTTTTGTGTGGGTGAGGGAACAGAGTTTTGCTTTGTTACCCAGGCTAGAGGGCAATGGCGCCATCTTGGCTTACTGCAATTTCCGCCTTTCAGGTTCAAGTGATTCTCCTGCCTCAGCCTCCCAAGTAGCTGAGACGCATGCCACCATGCCTGGCTAGTTTTTGTATTTTTTGTAGAAATGGGATTTCACCATGTTGGCCAGGCTGGTCTCAAACTTCTGACCTCTGGAGATCTGCCTATTTTGGCCTCCCAAAGTGCTGGGATTACAGGTGCGAGCCATTGTGCCTGGGCTTCTATGTTTTATTTATCATTTTGCACATTTTTTTGTGCTGCCATACAATTACAGCTACCACGTAATCAGATTAACTCAGGACATTGTTGGTTTTCTTCCACTGTCCAGAATAATATTAGCAACCCTAAATAGTGTCCCAGTTTGGACAATAAATTATATTTTAACCTCCATATGATGTGCTTTTCTTTCTATAAAAGTGAGGAAGTATCAAATGAGCAAATGCATGAGTGAGTGAATGTACATACGTAGGTGCATAGGTGGAGACTGAGAATTAAGGCCAACACCAAAATTTGCAGGCTCAGTTGATCTCCTAAAATACGCTGCCAGAGAAAATGTACTTGAACCAAAAATGGTATCTCTTTCAGATTAAAGCAAAGGTTTTCAACCTCAAAACTGTTGACATTTTTGGCCAGATAATTATTTGTTATGGGGCTGTCCTGTGCACTGTAAGATATTTAGCAATATCCTTGACCTCCACCACTAAATGCCAATAGCACTCCCCACCCCAACTGTGACAGCCAAAAATACCTCTGGAAATCACCAAATGTCCCCTAGGGAAGGGCAAAATCATTCTTGGTTGAGAACTACTGCATTAAAAAATGGCTGTAAAAGATTTTCTATATTGCTAAAGACAATGACGGAAAGAAAGACATATTGAAGAATAGAAAATATCAGGGCATTCTACAGATACCCAATATCATTCACTTTTTAAGTCTAAAATGCAAAAACAAAATTATTTAAAATTTTAAAATGCATATAAGACTGGGTGCGGTGGCTCATGCCTGTAATCCCAACACTTTGGGTGGCAAAGGCGAGAAGATCACTTGAGGCTAGGGATTCGAGACTAACCTGGGTAACACAGTGAGACCCCTGTCTCCATTTTTTTTTTATTGGCCAGGTATGGTGGCTCGTGGTCCTGTAGTCCTAGCTCTTTAGGAGGCTGAGGCAGGAGAATTGCTTGAGCCCAGAAATTCAAGGCTGCAGTGAGCTATGATTGTGCCACTGCATTACAGCCTGGGCAACAAATGAGAGCCTGGCCACAAAAAAAAAAAAAAAAAAAAAGCATATAATATATGAAACTACTGAGAACTCAAAATCTATTCAGGTTCTGGGTTTAGTCCCCACTCATTTATTTTGCTTTGGGGGTTCATACTTAGTAATTGCTTTGATTGCTTATATGGTGATAGACATGAACCCAATCAATTCATGCTATTTTGTTGTCTCCTATTTGTAGAGCCAATGATATAAATATGGAACAATTTATGCCTCTTCTAGACCTCTTGAATGAGAATTGATGAGGGTTTGGGAATTATTCTTTTTCCTTCCCAGCTCCTCCCTAATTTCTAAATGCCAGCTTTTAAAGTGGCTTTGGAAACATATTCAATTCTAGTGCAGAGATTCAGCCTAATCTTTTGAGCACAGTGCTGAAAAAACCACCCTCACAGTGTATGTTTTCACTTCATTTCTTTTTGTGGCTTTCCTGAATAAACTAGCTTAAGCAATGTCTTTACTCAAGTCCTATGTGCATTCGGTCTCTGATAGTTTAAAAGAATTAGCTTACTTCTTAGCAAAATTGTATTGATATCTGCAAAATTTTATTTAGTTCTGGTGTAATTAC
Source organism: Papio anubis (assembly GCF_008728515.1). NCBI lineage: Eukaryota > Metazoa > Chordata > Mammalia > Primates > Cercopithecidae > Papio > Papio anubis. The sequence goes on from NC_044982.1 coordinate 129,095,904, forward strand.
TCAATGGGTAGATTTGAGTTGTGGATACAGGTGTGAATAGACCATGACGTTTGCTCTCCAGGAACTCACGTGTCCAACAAAATTAGCAAGCCTGCCACATATGTAATTTTAATATTCTAATAGTCATATTTTAAAAAGCAAAAAGAAACAAGTGAAATGAATTTTCACAATATATTTTGTTTAATCCAATGTATCCAAAGTATGTAATTGATATAAAAATTACTAAAGAGATGTTCTTACATTCTTCATTCCTTGTTCTAAATCTTCAGCGTCCAGCACATTCACATTCAACACATCTCAATTTGGATTATACATTTCTTTTTCTTTTTTTTTTTTGAGACAATCTCGCTGTGTTGCCCAGGCTGGAGTGCAGTGGTGCAGTCTTGGCTCAATGCAACCTCCACCTCCCGGGTACAAGCAATTCTCCTGCCTCACCCTCCCGAGTACCTGGGACTACAGGCATGCACCATCATGTCCGGCTAGTTTTTGTATTTTTAGTTTCACTATTTTCGCCAGGCTGGTCTCAGACTCCGCCAGGCTGGTCTCAGACTCCTCCAGGCTGGTCTCAAACTCCTGGCCTCAAGTGATCCGACCACCTCAGCCTCCCAAAGTGCTGGGATTACAGGTGTGAACCACCATGCCCAGCCTTGGATTAGTAAATTTCAAGAGCTCAATAAATCATATGTGGCTAATGGCTACTGTGTTGAACAGTACAGATCTGGGGCAATGGTATCCAAAGTTTGGTGCCCCTTACAGCTCACTGGAGCTTGAGAAGAAAATGTATTTACTGGGATCAGATTAAATTTATAGGCTAACTGGGAGATAATTGACATCTTTATGATGGTAAATCTAAGAATATAACATGTCTTTCAACTTGTTTAAATATCCTTTTTGGGTCTTTGAGGTATGTATCTTATATGTATTTTGCAAATTTTGAAAGCTAATGTCTAAGTATCTTACATTTTTATTGCTATTGTAAATAAGATTTTTCTTCCTTTACTTGCTAACTGGTTGATATTTATATGTACCAAAGCAACTAATTTCTGAATAGTCATACTGGATTTGGTTTTAACGACTTTTCCATGTATCTTCTTAGGTTTTTCAAGTATCGTATCAACTGCAAACGTGATGGTTTTATGTTTTCCTTTTTAGATGGTTTCTTAGCAGGATGGTTGTGACTCAGGATCTCTCATAAAATTTAAGTCAAGCTATTGGCTGAGGCTGCTGTTATCTGAAGGCTTGACTGGGCTGGAGGATCTACTTCCAAAAAGGTGCACTCCCATGGCTGTTGGCTGGAGGCCTCCATTCCTCAAAGGCTATTGGCTAGAGGCCTCAGTTAATTCCTCACCATGTGGGCCTCTCCATAGGGCTACCTGAGTATCCTGAAGACATGGCAACTGGCCTTCCCCAGAGACAGTGATTCAAAAAAGAGAAAGACTAAGATGGAAGGCGCAGTACTTTTTTATAAATTAGCCTTTAACATCTTCCAGAGGTGGAACTTAATTCCTCTCCCTTTACGTGTGGGCTGGATTTAGTGAGTCAATTCTAATAGATAGAATAAAACAAAGCACAAGTGTTTATTTTTTTCTTATACTTCCTGTAGTTTTATCTTTGTGAATATTGATGTTGTGTCATTCCGTGCTTCTATCTGGGCTACTAATTGCACTTTTTAACAAAATTAAAAGCCCATATTGACTCATTTAAAGCTTTGTCCTGTATTCAACCTTGTCTGATATTAAAATGACTAACTTGTTTTCTTTTTGTTTGAATTTTCTGGTATATTTCACTCATCTGTTTGTTTTCAAACTTTCTGAATTGCTTTGCTTTAGGGGTGTTTCTTATGTACAGCATAAACTTTAGATTTTGTTTGTGATGTATTCTAAAAGTTACTTTTTTTAAATGGGTGAGGTTACTCCATGTATAGTAACTGATATGACAAGTTTTGTATTGCTTCTGTCATACAATTTTATATTGTGTTTTTCTATTTTATAGTTTTATAACATTTTTAACATATGCTCTACTTCACGTATTTTATTTTTCACGATACATAGGAAGTTTTACATTTTTATAAATATTTACCCTTAAATTGTAAGTTTACATGATAATGAATCTCTGATTTATTTAGGCAATATGTATTATTTATTCAGAGACTAAAGAAATGTCTATGTATATCTTTTCTCCTATTCTTTTTTCTACCATCCAATTTCTTGTTTTTAAAATAGAGATGGGGTCTCGCTCCATCACCCAGGCTGGAGTGCAATGGTGTGATCATAGCTCATTGCAGCCTCGACCTCCTGGGCTCAAGTGATCCTCCTGCCTTGGCTTCCCAAAGTGCTGGGATTACAGGTGCGAGCCATAGCACCCAGCCACTACCATCTAATATTTGTAAATTATTTTATCTTTCTTAGTGTTCTTTTTTATATTGTTAGATTTACTCTTGCCCATATTTTTTTAATCTTAAAATGATATTATTTAACATGCAACTACTAAAGATGAGAAAATCGCATCACAGGTTTATGAATATAAATTTGCTTAGCCTTTACTTTCCGGCTGATTTCATACTTACCCTCCCAACTTAAGTTACTTATATCTTGTCTCCATTTTTAGGGTATCTAACACTTACCTTCTGTTCTAGAATTCTAAGCACACATTTGTTTTCATCTTAGAGCTGATACAGTCAGGGATCCTGTAGGTTCCTCTCCTCTCATGGCTTGATTGGCTGAAGTTTGGTGTCTAGGATATTCCTCAAGAGGAGATTAAGAATATATTCTCAGAATTGTTGGATACTCGAAAGTATTTGACTTTTTTTTTTTTTTTTTTTTTTTTTTTGAGACAAAGTCTTGCTCATCACCCAGGCTGGAGTGCAGTGGTGCGATCTCGGCTCCCTGCAACTTCCACCTCCTGAGTTCAAGTGATTCTCCTGCCTCAGCCTCCCGAGCAGCTAGGACTACAGGTGCACCCCACCACGCCAGGATAATTTTTGTATTTTTAGTAGAGACGGGGTTTACCCGTATTGGCCAGACTGGTCTCAAACTGCTGACCTCGTGATCCACCTACCTCGGCCTCCCAAAGTGCTGGGATTACAGGCATGAGCCACCGTGCCCGGCCCCCTGACTCTTTCTCTTATACCCAAATAATATATCTAGGTTGCACATTCCTTCCCTGAAGATGTTGTAGGTGTTACTTCACTGACTTAGGCATTGATTACTGCTGTGGAGCACTCTGGGGCCAGCATACTCTTTTTTCTTTTATAAATGACTGCCCAGATGCCAAAAAAATGTTGTTTAGTTGTTGTTTTGAAGTCCAGTAACTTTCCTATGATATGTCTCAGTTGACTGTTCTGAGCCAATTTCCCTAGAATATAATGTGCTCTTTCTTATGTAGATACAAGTCTTCTTTCATTTTGGGGAAGTTTTTAAAATTATATTTTTAAGTATTTAGTTATAATTCAACATTTTCTTCTTCAGCAACCTGAAATATGTGTATGTATAATCTCCTTTTGCTTATCTTCATATCTTCTTCCTTTTAATCCTTTTAACTCTTTATTTCTTCATTTGTCTTCAATTTTTACTTCATTTGTCTTGTCTTTCCCCCATTTCCTTTTCTCTTTTTCTTTTCTTTTCTTGAGGCAGGGTCTCACTCTGTCACCCAGGCCGGAGTACGTTAGTATAATCATAGCTCACTGTAAACTTGAGCTCCTGGGATCAAGCAATCCTTCTACCTCAACCTTTCAAGTAGCTGAGATTACAGGTGTGCACTACCATACCTGGCTAATTTTTTTTTTTAGAAATGGGGTTTCACTGTGATGTCCAGGCTGGTCTTGAACTCCTGGGCTCAAGTGATCCTCCCGCCTTGGCCTCCCAAAATGCTGGGATTACAGGCATGAGCCACTGTGCCCAGCCTTTCCTTCCACTTCTGTCCTTTGTGTTTCCTACTGTGATTTTAGTGGCATCTAGTCATTTTGGTGCTTCTTCCAATTTCGCTTTCATTTCTGTCATGGTTTTATTTTTTTCCTTCAGTCTTTCTCCTGAATTCTACTAGATCACATTTCACCTCCCCCTCTGTTGCCTCATGAGCTCTCTCGAGCTTTTTTTTTTTTTTTTTTTTTTTCCAAGATAGGGTCTCACTTTGTTACCCAGGTTGGAGTGCAATGTTATGATCACAGCTCACAGCCTTGACCTCCTGAGCTCAAGCTATCCTCCCTAGTAGCTGGGACCACAGACACAGGCCAGCTAATTGTTGTTGTTTTTAAAAATATTTTTGTAGAGATGGGGTCTCACCATGTTGCCCAGGCTGGTCTCAAACTCCTGTGCTCAAGAAATTCTCTCACCTTGGCTTCCCAAAGTGCTGGGACTACAGGTGTGAGCCACTGTGCCTGGACTCTCTTGAGTTCTTGTATCTCTAATTCATGTTCTTTCTTCATAGAATCAATTGCTTCGTTCTTTAAATTAATAGCAAGAGGTTTGGTCATAATTTTCATCTACCTAATGGAGATAATTTTCTGGTGCTTGCCTACCACTTGTTTTATTCTTTTCCTGTCATTATATCATCCACTATTGGTTTCTTTTTGACTTTTCATCTGTGTAAGATGACTCCTCCCTGGACCCAATATTTGCAAAAGGTCATGTTGGGGAAGAACCAGAGCCAACTATCTATTCTTATGTTTCAGAGTTTGCTGTGTAAGTTTCTCTTGAGTTGATGGGGTGAAGTAGCTATGAGATTTTCCAAAGCAAAGTCACTTTTCTCCCCTCTCACAGAGATAGACTGTTTCCTGCAAGGATGATTTGTGTCTGTGATTAAAAGCCTTACTTTTTCTTTTTATGAAATAAAACCGGGTGTAAGGGTACTTCTACTGCCAGGACGTATACTCTGTTTCTGCTGATGCACACCAGGTGTTAAGTTATGCACCTCAGGGTGCACCCCTACCTTTGAGATGTGTATTTTGTCTTTTTCCAAAATCTGTTCAGCAATGTCTTCTCTCTTCATGCATTCCTAAATCATCCCCACTACTTTGGTAACACTTCCAGTTATTTTATAGTTTGGTGCTCTCGCTATTTTTATTTGTTTTGTCAGAAATTGTTTTTTTCTTTCTCTTTCTCCTTATTGCTTTTGAGTAGCTTCCAAGAAGAAAAAGAAGAGCTGGCTTTATGTTTTCATCTAGAAACCCAAAGCCTCTTCTATCCTTTTAAATTGACTAGTATTTGGATATATTTTATAATGCTCATAATACATTAAAACGTGTAAAATTTATATATGAATATCTGATTTTATATATAGATTTATAATATATAATTTTGTTATATATTATATATTATAATTATTATATATAATATAATATAATATATAGATTTATAATGTATTTATAATCTATTAGGTTGCATGTGTCATCCAAATTTTTATTTATAATTGGTCAAAAAAAAAGTTTAGAGAGTATTGAAGTCAAGAAAATTGAGTGCATTAAATAGTATTCTAAAAGTAGATAAGGCTATTGGTCCAGAGAAAAGTAACATCTCCCTCTTCTAATAACCTAGATAATTATCACGTACTATTTAAGCAGTATGCACTGGACGGGGTGGTGGTGGGGAAATGGTTTGAGAAGTAATATCTGAAAGAAAAGTAGTAATAGCAACATACTTTTGATAGTTTTGCAATTAGATAGGATAATGTTTTGCAAAACACTTCACATATTTGATTTGATCTTCCAAATGACCCATTAAAGAACATACCATTATGTCCTTTTTATACATATAAAAAATATGGCTCACAGAGTTTAAGTGATTCACTAAAGGCTACACAGCTGAATGTCAAACTCTGGTCATTGGAGTCTTCAATTGTTGCCCGAAATTCAGAGAGTGATAATGTCCCTTGGTGGGCTGTGGCACCATAGAAAAGCAAATCCTGTACTTAAGAAGCTGCCAAGTCACAGAACTTTGCTGATAAAAACACACTAATCCTGAATTCTCTTTTTTAATAAGATAAAAGCAGAGAAAGATGTCAGTTTTTTCAAATATTTGAAATAATTTAAAAATTTTTTAGATTGGCTCCACAGCACAAAGAGGAGGTATATTCATCCTTTAGTTTATTTGATCAATGTATTTATCCAAAGCAGGTAACTAAACCCAAAGAGGATTTTAGAATGAGATATTAAATATTTTATTTTCAACGTATTCAGTATTCAGATGACCAGTGGCTTGGGATCAAGTCAATTACTATTTGAGAGTACATCAAATAATCATCAGTTAAAATGTCAGAATAGCTTCATTCTTTTGAAATAAACTGCCTCTTCCATAATTTATTCTGATGCTTGGTGGCCAGATGCTATGCAATAAAATAATTAAAATTTCTATCACTTCTAAATGTAGCTTAGGCATAGCCAAGTGGGTGGTATTTAATGGATTTATTAGTATAGTCAGAATGCGTGTGTGTGTGTGCATGCATGTGTGTGTTGGGGAAGACATGAGACAGTTGTGAATAGATTAGCTGTGCTCAAAGATTTCAAAAGATGTATAAAGAACATTTTGGCTAGGCATGGTGGTTTAAGCCTGTAACACTTTGGGAGGCCCAGGCAGGCAGATCACTTGAGGTCAGGAATTTGAGACCAGCCTGGCCAACATGGTGAAACTCTATCTCTACGAAAAATACAAAAAATGAGCTTAGCATGGTGGTGCATGCCTGTATCCCCAGCTACTTGGGAGACTGAGGCAGGAGAATAACTTGAACCCGGGAAGTGGAGGTTGCAGTGAGCCAGATCATAGCATTTATGAACTCATAGCTATTTGAATAAGATTGTTTTTAAAATAAGTAAAAGAACTCCAATCACAGGTGGCAGACAGATTTTCTTTGAATAGCTTTGGAATAGCTGGATATCTCTCCTTTACAAATGTTCCTTTCTAAAGGGTGTTCACTTTTTACTGTTAAAAGAAAAATCAAACAAAACTACAAGAAGGAAGGAAGGAAGAGAAAGAAGGAGAAAGGAAAGAATGAAGATTCCATTGGGAAATACATATCTATGTGTTTAGGATTTCATGTGAAACTAAAAGTTGAGAAGAGGTTTTTTAAATATAAAATTATCACCCTGCTATCTGCACCTAATTCTACAGGCTCCAAAATGGCTAATTAAAACTTAACTGTATTGCTTAGTTAATTCAGTTGACAGTTAACCCTAGGGAATATTTTGGCAATTAATTATATACATCGACAACTTTATATGGTAGGTATAAATTTATAGTGATACAACTATAAAATCCCACCCCAGCAACCAAATTTTTGCAGGTCCAGATTAATCTTAATCAGTAGTAAGAAATGTAATTGAGCTAGTTTGACTAGTGATTATTTCTATAGTGCTTCTAAGAGTTTGTCATTCTTATGAATTGTTTTTCTGCAGCAATGCAATCTGCAAAAATATGTGTATTTCCAGGGAGGACACTGGACACTGACGAATAAATATGAACTTTCTCTTTCTCTCTGTCTCTCTCTGTCTCTCTCTCTCTCTCTCTCTCTCTCTCTCTCTCTCTCACTCTCACACACACACTTTAAAGTTAGATTTCTACTCACCTTCAAGTTTATTCAATTTCAGACTCTTAGTAGGTGATTATACTGAGCCCAACAACTTGCTAGATTAAAAATATGATAGAGAAATTTATAGCACGTTCATATTTATTCATCACAGTGTCCTCCCTAGAAATACACATCTTTTTGCAGATTGCATTGCTGCAGAAAAACAATCCATAAGAATAACAAACTCTTAGAAGCACCGTAGGAATAATCACTAATCAAACTAGCCCAATTACATTTCTTATTACTGATTAAGGAGACAAGACTTCGAAGATCTAAAACAATTCAAGAAGTAACACAGAACCAAATCAGGTCCCAAAGTACATTGGGCTCTGGTGCCGGATTAGTGTGAGTTCTTGGGTTTCAAGGAGGAAGTTAGGCTGAGGTGATGGAAAGAATTAGACATGTGAGTGGTTACAACATGGTGTGATGAGCACTATGGAGGAGTCAGGTACCCAGGCATGGGAAATACAAAGCAAGCAATGTGTAACCCACGTCAGGGGAGACAGGGAAGGCTCCACTAAGAACATGGCATCTGAGATTAGTTTTAAAAGACAAAGAGTTTGTCAAGAGGAAAAAGGAGGACAGAGTGCACAAGGCAAAGGCAGACAGCATTTTAAAAGGCAAAGAAGTTTGGACTTTGCTTGTAAATTACTGGGGCCATGAGAGTTGTTCAGTAAGAGGAGGACATGATCAGAGCTGAGGTTTTGGGAAGACTCCCTGATTGTGGAATCCAGAGAAGGATTATATTACAGACAGGAAGACAACTTCAGAGGTGTCACAAATGACAAGAGCAGAAGTAAAGTAGTTGCTGTAGAGGCAGAGGTCAGAAGATCCCCTTGCCACTGCATAAACCTAGACTAGGAATTTTTTTGTTTTGACTGGTTTTGAACAGTTGTTTTGGAAAGCACAGTAAGAGAGATTATAAATGGTTGATTTCTTCCAAATTATGGAAGATTATTCCCTGTCACCATCTACTTTGCAGGGTCTATGGTTTCCAAGCCAAATCAACAAATATTTATGGAGCAAGACACTTGTGCTTAGCCCTGGGAAGATTCTATTCTGTGCTGCACAAACTCCACTCCAGCCATTTGGGATGGGAATAAGAAGTTGCCTGCACCAGTAAGCATCCTGCAAAGGCAAAGCAATCATTTATGTAGCCTGTGTGGGAGAGAAGAAAAAAATTACTGTGTTTTTCACTGCCAAGTGAATTCCATCCATCTGCCCCTTACCAGTGAATTAAGTGTAAATAAATAAATACAACCAAGTTCACTGGTAACCTTTAGTACCTTCCATTAATCAGAGTAAAAGGATTTTTTTTCTGGGGCCTTCACTGATTCTATAGAAAGAAAAATGGTGACAAGAGGTCAGTTTAGCTACAACCATATGACACTTTGTCAATATGGTATTGGCAATTCAGTTATGGTGAAAAATAAGGGCATTATTTAGGTGTTAGGAGTTAGTAAATAGATTATTTATTATGTTGTCTGTCATCAATCAGAATCCAGGCCGCCAGTAAGACAACAGCTGCCTGCATAATTTTCCTGCAAATGCCTAAAATAGTTTGCTTGCATAGTTTCTCTATCTCCCTGTGTGTGTGTGATTGTGTGTGTATGTGATTGTGCATGTGTGTATGTGTGTGTGTTAGAAAATGTTATACTATTTAAGGTTGATGAATGTAGGAATTTATTAACAGGAAATGAAAACTGATAGGTATTTAACATTTAATGTGAAATAATCTACTATAACATAAAAACTCAGAATAATACTAACTGTTTTAATTGTCCATGATAATTAAACTGTCACTATGCTCATTAAAAAGATAGGTGAATAGTTAAGTTATTGACACAAGCTCTTCAAACAAAATGGGCTCTTTTTTAACCTAAATTTAACTTAAATTGAATGATTGCCTGCCTCTCTCTCTCTCTCTTTAATTTTTCTTAGTGTCAGCATTAAAATCTGTTTTTATCTGTGTTTAACAGGGATACACCTAAAGTCACTGAGTCAGCATGTGGTAATAAAAATTCCTGTGGATAAAATCTTTAATTTCACTACAGGGAAATGTTTATCAAATACAGGACATAGTGAGAGAACTGTAGGTTAGCTATTTAGGAAGGCATGTGTGGGTGTGTGTGAGGGTGTTTATTTGTCTCACATCACACAATTAAATAAATTTTGGATGGATTCACATTAAAATTTGTAGTCAAACACAGACAATGTTAAAAATAAATACGTATCAAATATCTTAAGGAGAAAGAAAATGCCTGGACTTGGAATTTTGTATTAATATTTATCTTTTCTTTTTCTACCCTCATTTTCCATTGCTTCCCATTGTATACTTTTCATTCGGATAATGATGGCAGTGGCAGGCCATCTGGAGTTGCCACTGCTATCACGCCAGCTGTAGCAGGGAGGCTCGGCAGGGGCTGCACGCTCCATGGAGCCACCCAGAGCCAGGGACAAGTGGGAGCTCCTCTCCTTCCTAGTTGGGGTGGGAGCTTTTTGGGTGCCGCTGCAGCCGCCCAAGCCATGGCTGCAGACATGAGCATCCCTGTGCTCTCAGGGTCTGGGAGCAGGCAGGAGCCCCACCCTCCCAGGCACAGCTGCAGCCGTGCAAGTCGCGGCTGCAGACCCGTACATCTCTTTACTCTTGGGGACCCGGGAAGCCTCCCCCGACACCTCCCTCCCCACCCTTGAAGGCTTGGAAGTGCCTGCTCCAGCTGCCTAGCTTCTCCCTGATGTCAGTGCCCACTCTGATCTCAGGGCCAAGCCCAGGTGCTGTCACAGTCTTTCCAGGTGTGCACACACTCAAGGCGGTTCTGATACACCAGCCCCCTACTGCCTTGACCCCTTACAGATGTTGCACGTGAGAATACAGAGGGAAGCTAAGGGGGTCCTGAGAGCAGCTGGGGGCTGGCTTGTGGGCACCCCTTGGCACCTACAACCTGGGTTCCACAAACACAGCAGGAGGTAGACAGGTTCCTTGGTGGAAGGGGGCAGGTCCCTGGTGAGGCCCTACCTTCAAGGCCAGAGAGGGCCTGAAGGCTAGGGGCTGGTCTGCCAGTAATGAGGAGTAGGAACTTGTGGTGCCTTTTCTAGGCCTGCCCATGACCACCCATGGACCAATCAGTATGCACTTCTTCCCCTCTGAGACCCATAAAAGCCCTAGGCTCAGCCAGAGCTGCAGACATCTGGAGGACCAGCTGTGGAGAGAAGCTACCCGCTCTGGGCCTCCTCTCTGCTGAGATTTGTAGACATCAGAATGACCAGCTGCAGAGAGGAGCCACCCACTCCAGGGCCTCCTTTCTGCTGAGAGCTGCAGAGATGACAGGGCAACCTGCCTGCAGATAGGAGCTTCCCATTCCAGGGTCTCCTCTCTGCTAGGAGCTGAACACTTGTCAGGACACCCTTGCTGCAGAAAGGAACGGAGCTTCCCACTGTGGGTCTCCTCTGAGCTTCCCACTGCAGGCCTCCTCTGAGCTTCCCACTGCAGGTCTCCTCTGAGCTATTCTATCGCTCAATAAAGCTCCTCTTCATCTTGTGTAACCTCCACTTGTCTATGTACCTCATTCTTCCTGGTGGCATGACAATAGTTCAGGACTCCTCAAATGGCAGGGTTAAAAAAGCTGTAAAACAAACATGCCTGAAACATGCTCCTTGCTTGCCATGTTGTGGGTGAAGAGAAGGAGAGAAGAGTTGCAGCCCTTTGGAAAGCCCAGACCAGGAGCTGCCAGAGCCAGGGCTGTGGCTCCCTCTTTGGGGTCTTTGGTTCCTGGTGTCTCCAAGCTTCCAGGCACCACCACATTCCCGAGCGCCAGCCAAGGAAGCCGCTTACAGTGAGCCTGATCCAGCCACAGCCTCATAGAAAGCTGGCACCCATGCCAACACCTGGAGCTGCCTGCCCCATGTCAGCAGCCAGCATGTCTAACTGCACAGTGGCCGGACCCCATGCTCGCTCACACACCCCTTGCCACTCCACACCTGACTCACAGTCTCCCTTGGAGGCATGGGATCCAGGCCGGTAGTGTGAGTTAAGCACAACTTGCCAGACCAAGTGGGTGGAACAAGCCCAGGTCACCCAAGCAAAACTCAGGCAAAGATGCTACCAGCTACAGGTTTCCAGTCAGAAAATGACACCCCAAAGATTCCATAACAAAAACAATTTCAAATGACCTGTAAACACCAAGCTGATTCACAGTTCCTTCTCTCTGGAACACTTTCACCTCTTATTTGGCTAGCTAATGTACACTCATCCTTCAAGACTTAGTTCATGCACAGCCTTCTCCAGGAAGCCATGCTTGTCATATCCTCTAGGTCTCCATCTCACCTCTACCTGCTGGAAGTTGAGATCAGGAGTCTGCCTTTCCTAGTTCCCTGAACCTACCACATTACACCAAACCAGCATGATTTATTGACTAGTCCTTCCTTTCCCCACTGATCTGTCATGTCATTTCTGTAATATATTAAAGTTCTGTATGCAGGTGGGTATATTTCTGTTCCACTGGTTGATTTGCCTATCCCTGTGTTAAATACTGCACTGCATGAATTGTCATAGTTTAAAATAAGTATTTTTGTTTTGTTTTGTTTTGAGACAGGGTCTCACTCTGTCACCCAGGTTGGAGTGCATTGGTGTAGTCATGGCTCACTGTAGCCTCGACTTTTCCAGGTTCAGTTGATCCTACCTCCTCAGCTTCCTGAGTAGCTGGGACTATAAGTGCACACCATCACACCTGGCTAACTTTTTGTATATATTTTGTGTGTGTGTGTATAGAGACAGGATTTCACTATGTTGCCCAGGTTGGTCTCGAACTCCTGGCCTTAAGTGACCTGCCCACCTTCTCCTCCGAAAGTGCTGGGATTACAGGTGTGAGCCACCATGCCCAACCTAATAAGTCTTTATGGAACAACTCCTTCTTTTTATTTTTCTTTTCAATATCTGTATTAGTCTGTTCTCATGCTGCTAATAAAGACATACCTGTGACTGGGTAATTTATAAAGGAAAGAGGTTTAATGGACTCATGGTTACACATGGCTGGGGAGGCGTCACAATCAAGACAGAGGACAAAAGAAGAGCAAAGGAACATCTTACATGGCAGCTGCAAGAGGGTATGTGCAGGAGAACTCCTCTTTATAAAACCATCAGATCTTGTGATACTTACTCACTATCACGAGAACAGCATGAGAAAAGCCTGTCCCCACAATTCAATTACTTCCCACTGGGTCTCTCCCACAACACGTGGGGATTATTACAATTCAAGGTGAGATTTGGATGGGGACACAGAGCCAAACCATATTATTCTACCCCTGGCCCCACCCAAATCTCATGTCCTCACATTTCAAAACCAATCATATCTTCCCAAGAGTCAGCCAAAGTCTTAACCCATTTCAGCATTAATGTAAAAGTCCAGAGTCCAAAGTCTCATCTGAGACAAGACAGCCTGTAAAATCGAAAGCAAGTTAGTTGCTTCATAGATACAATGGAGGTGCAGGCATTGGGTAAATACAACCATTCCAAATGGAAGAAATTGGCTAAAATAAAGGGGGTACAGGTCCAATGCAACTCCTAAATCCAATAGGGCAGTCATTAAACCTTAAAGTTCCAAAATGACCTCCTTTGACTACGTGTCTCACATCCAGTCACACTGATGCAAGAGGTGGGCTCCCATAGCCTTGAGCAGCTCTGCTCCTGTGACTTTGTAGGGTACTGCCCCCCTCCTGGCTGCTTTCATGGGCTGGAATTGAGTGTCTGCTGCTTTTCCAGGTGCACAGTGCAAGCTGTCAGTGGATCTACTATTCTGGGGTCTGAAGGACAGTGGCCCTCTTCTCACAGCTCCACTAGGCCAGCCCCTAGTAGGGACTCTGTGTTGAAACTCCAACCCCACATTTCCCTTCCACACTGCTCTAGCAGGGGTTCTCCATGAGGGCTCTGCCACTGCAGCAAACTTCTGCCTGGACATCCAAGCATTTCCATACATCTTCTGAAATCTAGGCAGAGGTTCCCAAACCTCAATTCTTGACTTCTGTGCACCTGCAGGCTCAATACCACATGGAAGCTGCCAAAGTTTGGGGCTTTCACCCTCTGAAGCCATGTCCCAAGCTATACCTTGACCCCTTTTAGACATGGCTAGAACTGCTGGGATGCAGAGCACCAAGTCCCCAGGCTGCACACAGCATGGGTGCCTGGGCCCAGCCCACAAAACCATTTTTCCTCCTAGACCTCCAGTCCTGTGATGGGAGGGGCTGCTGGGAAGGTCTCTGACATGCCCTGGAGACATTTTCCTCATTGTCTTAGTGATTAACTTTTGACCCCTCAATACTTATGGAAATTTCTGCAGTCAGCTTGTATTTCTCCTCAGAAAATGGGTTTTTCTTTTCTATCACATCATCAAGCTTCAAATTTTCTGAACTTTCTTTGCTCTGCTTCCCTTTTAAACGTAAGTTCCAATTCCAAACCAAATATTTGTGAATATGTAAAACTGAATGCTTTTAATGGCATCCAAGTCACCTCTTGAATGCTTTGCTGCTTAGAACTTTCTTCTACCAGATATCCTAAATCGTCTCCTTCAAGTTCAAAGTTCCACAGATCTCTAAGACAGGGGCAAAATGCCACCAGTCTCTTCGCTAAAACATAGCAAGAATCTCCTTTGCTCCAGTTCCCAACAAGTTCTTCATCTCCATCTCAGACCACCTCAACGTGGACTTCATTGTCCATATCCCTATCAACATTTTGGTCAGAGACATTCAACAAGTTTCTGGGAAGTTCCAGACTTTCCCACATTTTCCTATCTTCTCCTGAGCCCTCCAAACTGTTCCAACCTCTGCTTGTCACTCAGTTCCAAAGTCATGTCCACATTTTGGGGTATCTTTACAGCAGCACCCCACTCTACAGGTATGAATTTACTGTATTAGTCTGCTCTCATGCTGCTAATAAAGACATACCTGAGACTGGGTAATTTATAAAGGAAATCACTTTTAATGGACTCACAGTTCCACATGGCTGGGGAGACCTCACAATAATGGCAGAAGATGAAGGAAGAGCTAAGTGATGTCTTACATGGTGGCAAGCAAGAGGGCATGTGTGGGGGAACTCCCCTTTATAAAACCATCAGATTTCATGAGAGTTATTCACTATAATGAGAACAACATGGGAAAAACTCGCCCCCATGATTCAATTACCACTGGGTTCCCCCCATGACACATGGGAATTATTACAATTCAAGGTGAGATTTGGATGGGGACACAGAGCCAAACAACATTATTTGTGATATTGAGCATTCCTGTCCTTGAACATGGAATATCTCTCTATTTATTTAGGTCTAATGTTTTAATTATCTGCATATTGGTATTGCTAATATATTACTAGATTTATTCCTAAGTACTGTATAGGCTTGTTTGTTGTTGTTTTGCTCTTGTAAATAGAATCTTTTTTCTAAGTTATGGTTTCTATTTGTTATTGATATGTAGAAATGTTACTGATTTTTGTACATTTTTCCTACAACCTTGCTAAATTATCTTATTTCTAATAATTTGTGAATTATTTAGGTTAATCTGGGCAAGCAATTGCATAATCCATAAATAATTATGGTTTAATTTCTCCCTTCCCATCCTTATGCCTTAAGTTTATTTTCCTTGTCTTTCTATGCCGGCTAGGACTCCCATTACTATTTATTTGAAGCAGTGATAGTGGATGCTTTTGTCTTGTCCCTATTTTTAAGAGAATGATTTCAACAGTTTCCCATTAAGAATTACACTTTCCGATAAACAAGTCTAAGAAGCTAATGTACAATGTGAGAACTATAATGAATAATAGTGTATTGTAGTCAGGATTTTTGCTAAATGAGTACATTATTGCTGCTCTTACAACAGGGAAGTTGGGGGGAATGGGTAACTATGTGAAATGAGGATATGTTCATTTATTTTACTATGGTAACCATTTTCCTCTCTATATATACATTTATATGTATCATAGTACATACTAAATATGTACTATACATAGATACCTTAAATATATACCATAAAAATATTTTTGAAGAGAATTATACTTTAGGTTCTTTATGGATATCCTTTATCAATTTAAAGAAGTTTTGTTTTTCCAGTTTGGTAAGAATGATTATCATGAATGGGTACTGAATTATATCAAACACTTTTTCTGTGACTCCTGAGAGAATCTTGTGATTTTCTCCTTTAATTTTGAATATGCTAAATGGAATTTGTATATTTCCTAAAATTAAACCACCTTTACACTCCTGTGATGACTCCAAGTTGATAATAGTGTATTTTCTTTTTTATATACTGCTGAATTAATTGTACTAACATTTTCTTTGTGATTTTTACATATTGTTCATAGCAAGATTAAATACATAGCAAATATCTTGAGGAGAAAAAAAATACTAGACTTGAAATTTTGTAAAAATTCTGTAATTTTTCATTCTCAATCTTTCCTTTTTTGGTTTGATATTAAGTTATATTTATCTTATGATTTTTTAAATGTCTCTTGGAATCTCATCTTTGACCAGGAGTTGAAATTATAATAGATATTTTAAAAATCTTAGCACTTCAACTTCCTTGAAAATTTAGCTAAGCCCAGCCCTAACATATGTGGTTTTCAGGGAAAGAGTAAAAGTGGGAGGCCTACATAACTTACGTATAAATGCTTACAAATAATAAATCAAGCTTACAAATTGACACATGAAATATGTTCTATCCTTGTACTTTTAAAAGTATTCCTTCATACAACAAGGTAGAAAATTGTGTGTTAAACTATTACTTGCATATGACTAAAAGTTGACAAAATAGTAAAAACAATTGAAGGTTTTTTTGGTTTTTGTGTTGGTTTGGTTTGTTTTTTGAGATGGAGTCTCACTCTGTCACCCAGGCTGGAGTACAGTGGTGCACTCTTGGCTCACTGCAATCTCTGCCTCCCAGATTCAAGCAATTCTCCTGCCTCAGCCTCCTAAGTAGCTGAGACTACAGGCGTGCACCACCACATCCAGTAGTAGAGACAGGGGTTTCACCATGCTGGCCAGGCTGGTCTTGAACTCCTGACCTCAAGTGATTCACCTGGCTCGGCCTTCCAAACTGCTGGGATTACAGGCATGAGCCACCAAGTCCAGCCTGAAGTGAATTATTATTGCACATAGCTGGGTATTCTTCTGATAGGCTAGTGAGGCTTGGCTGATAACTAAAATGAGGGTTCACATAATTCACAAATTATTATAGGTTTTCTATCCTAAAATTGTTTTTCTTACCTTCATTTCAGAAAAATTACTAATTATGTTGTGATCAAAATGTTCACATGATCTGTCTTCTATTAGCATTAATTATTAAAAATAAATTGCATTTGTAGTCACAGCATACATGCAAATATAATCCATCAAACACTTAATTCAAAATTATTTTCAGAAACTAAAATTTTCTAATGTGAGTTTTGAAAAATTTATTAAATATTATCTATTTGTATGGCATACGGTCATTTGAAATTTAGTGTTCAATGTCTCCGTAGTTTCTAATGTAAAGAATCAGTATCTATCCCATTTCATACATGGTGTATCAAGCCTGCAGATCTAACACAACAAGAGTAATACAAATTGTTTAACATTGGAAAATTTTCTGTGCAGATGTGGGCATCTGTTACAAATACTACTGCTAATTTGTGAGTCTCTTCAAAACCGCAAACTGGAACAAGAAGAGAAGCAAACAAAACAAAACAAAACACATGAGACTGAGCAATATTTTATTGTGTGAGAACCTATGGCATTCAGTCTGAAAAAAAGGATTTAACAAGTTGATTCTTTTTTTTTTTTTTTTTTTCTTTTTTTTTTTTGAGATGGAGTCTCACTCTGTTGCCCAGGCTGGATCACAGTGGCACCATCTCGGCTCACTGCAAGCTTCACCTCCCAGGTTCACACCATTTTCTTTCCTCAGCCTCCGGAATAGCTGGGACTGCAGGTGCCCACCACCACCCCCAGCTATTTTTTTTGTATTTTTAGTAGAGATGGGGTTTCACCATGTTAGCCAGGATGGTCTCAAACTCCTGACCTCATGATCCACCCACCTTGGCTTCCCAAAGTGCTGGGATTACAGGCGTGAGCCACTGCGCCTGGCCTTTTTTTTGTTGTTGTTAATCTAAAGGTTTCCATTCCTCAAATCCTCTCTACTTTCCAAAGCAGTATCCATCTCCAGGATCTGTGATGTCAAAATCCACACCTCACCATATCTGGGCTTTATCACCCTGTGTTTAGATGCTGCACAAACAAGCACAAGTGTTTGTTTCTCTGGGACCTTAATGGAGTTAGTCATGAAGGTGGCTACGTAGGACTTGGTCATGCTATGCTGGTGCTGAGCACATATCTTTAACATATTGTGAGTGTGTGTTGTGTGCATGTGCTTATGATAGAGGGTCTTCTCTTTCCTGGGCCTCAAAGTTGTGCCAGTTCAGCTTTCCCATCTCAGCCAGATAGACACACATAACATGCAGAGTTAGATACCCTGAATCAGGAAGAATTAGATACCCTGAACAGACCAATAACAAGCAGTGAGATTGAAATGGTAATTAAAAAATCAACAATAAGGAGTCCAGGACCACATGGATTCATAGCAGAATTCTACCAGACATTCAAAGAATGGGTACCAATACTTTTGATGCTATTTCACAAGATAGAGAAAGAAAAAACCCTCCCTAATTCATTTTCTGAAGTCAGCATCACCCTAATACCAAAACAAAGAAAAGACATAACCAAAAAAAGAAAACTACAGACTGATATAAATGAGGAACCTTGATGCTAAAATTCTTTTTTTTAATTTTTTAAATTTATTATACTTTAAGTTATAGGGTACATGTGCACAACATGCAGGTTTGTTACATAACTATACATGTGCTATGTTGGTTTGCTGCACCCATCGACTTGTCATTTACATTATGTATTTCTCCTAATACTATCCCTCCCCCAGCCCCCGATCCCCTGACAGGCCCCGGTGTGTGATGTTCCCCACCCTGTGTCCAAGTGTTCTCATTGTTGAATTCCTACCTATGAGTGAGAACACACAGTGTTTGGTTTTCTGTCCTTGTGATAGTTTGCTGAGAATGATGGTTTCCAGCTTCATCCATGTCCCTGCAAAGGGCAGAACTCATCATTTTTTATGGCTGCATAGTATTCCATGATGTATATGTGCCACATTTTCTTAATCCAGTCTATCATTGATGGACATTTGGGTTGGTTCCAAGTCTTTGCTATTGTGAGTAGTGCTATAATAAACATATGTGTGCATGTGTCTTTATAGTAGCATGATTTATAATCCTTTGGATATATACCCAGTAATGGGATCGCTGGGGCAAATGCTATTTCTAGTTCTAGATCCTTGAGGAATCACCACACTGTCTTCCACAATGCTTGAACTAATTTACACTCCCACCAACAGTGTAAAAGCATTCCTATTTCTCCACAACCTCTCCAGCATCTGTTGTTTCATGACTTTTTAATGATCGCCATTCTAACTGGTGTGAGATGGTATCTCATTGTGGTTTTGATTTGCATTTCTTTGGTGACCAGTAATGGTGAGCATTTTTTCATGTGTCTGTTGGCTGCATAAATGTGTTCTTTTGAGAAGTGTCTGTTCATGTCCTTTGCCCACTTTTTGATAGGGTTGTTTTTTTCTTGTAAATGTGTTTGAGTTCTTTGTAGATTCTGGATATTAGCCCTTTGTCAGATGAGTAGATTGAAAAAGTTTTCTCCCATTCTTTAGGTTGCCTGTTCACTCTGATGGTAGTATATTTTGCTGTGCAGAAGCTCTTTAGGTTAATTAGATCCCATTTGTCTATTTTGACTTTTGTTGCCATTGTTTTTGGTGTTTTAGTCATGAAGTCCTTGCCCATGCCTATGTCCTGAATGGTATTGCCTAGGTTTTCTTCTAGGGTTTTTATGGTTTTAGGTCTAACATTTAAATCTTTAATCCATCTTGAGTTAATTTTTGTATAAGGTGTAAGGAAGGGATCCAGTTTCAGCTTTCTACATATGGCTTGTCAGTTTTCCCAGAACCATTTATTAAATAGGGAATCCCTTCCGCATTTATTGCTTTTGTCAGGTTTGTCAAAGATCAGACAGTTGTAGATGTGTGGCATTATTTCTGAGGCCTCTATTCTGTTCCATTGGCCTACATAACTGTTTTGGTACCAGTACCAGGTTACTACAGCCTTGTAGTATAGTTTGAAGTCAAGTGGCATGATGCCTCTAGTTTTGTTCTTTTTGCTTAGGATTGTCTTGGCAATGCAGGCACTTTTTTGGTTCCATATGAACTTTAAAGTAGTTTTTTCCAATTCTGTGAAGAAAGTCATTGGTAGCTTGATGGGGATGGCATTGAATCTATAAATTACCTTAAGCAGTATGGCCATTTTCACAATATTGATTCTTCCTATCCATGAGCATGAAATGTTCTTCCATTTGTTTGTGTCCTCTTTTATTTCATTGGGCAGTGGTTTGTAGTTCTCCTTGAAGATGTCCTTCACAGCCCTTGTAAGTTGTATTCCTAGGTATTGTATTCTCTTTTTTGTAATTGTAAATGGGAGTTCACTCATGATTTGGCTCTTTGTTTGTCTGTTATTGGTGTATAGGAGTGCTAGTGATTTTTGCACATTGATTTTGTATCCTGAGACTTTGCTGAAGTTGTTTATCAGCTTAAGGAGATTTTGGGCTGAGATGATGGGGTTTTCTAAACATACAATCATGTCATCTGCAAACAGGGACAATTTGACTTCCTCTTTTTGTAATTGATTACCCTTTATTTCTTTTTCTTGCCTGATTGCCCTGGCCAAACTTCCAACACTATGTTGAATAGGAGTGGTGAAAGAGGGCATCCTTGTCTTGTGTTGGTTTTCAAATGGAAGGCTTCCAGTTTTTGCCCATTCAGTATGATATTGGCTGTGGGTTTGTCATAAAAAGCTTTTATTATTTTGAGATACCTAGTTTATTGAGAGGTTTTAGCATGAAGAGCTGTTGAATTTCATCGAAGGCCTTTCCTGCATTTATTGAGATAATCATGTGGTTTTTGTCATTGGTTCTGTTTATGTGATGGATTACATTTATTGATTTGTGTGTATGTTGAACCAGTCTTGCATCCCAGGGATGAATCCGACTTGATCATGGTGGATAAGCTTTTTGATGTGCTGCTGGATTTGGTTTGCCGGTATTTTATTGAGGATTTTCACATCGATGTTCATCAGGGATATTGGTCTAAAATTCTCTTTTTTTGTTGTGTCTCTGCCAGGCTTTGGGATCAGGATGATGCTGCACTCATAAAATGAGTTAGGGAGGATTCCCTCTTTTTTATTGATTGGAATCGTTTCAGAAAGAATGATACCAGCTCCTCGTTGTACCTCTGGTAGAATTTGGCTGTGAATCCGTCTGGTGCTGGACTTTTTTTGGTTGTTAGGCTATTCATTATTGACTCAATTTCAGAGCCTATTATTGGTCTATTCAGAGATTCAACTTCTTCCTGGTTTAGTCTTGGGGAGGGTATATGTGTCCAGGAATTTATCCATTTCTTCTATATTTTCTAGTTTGTTTGTTGTTGTTGTTGTTGTTGTTTTGCGTAGAGATGTTTATAGTATTTTCTGACGGTGGTTTGTATTTCTGTGGGATCGGTGGTGATATTCTCTTTATCACTTT
Source organism: Papio anubis (assembly GCF_008728515.1). NCBI lineage: Eukaryota > Metazoa > Chordata > Mammalia > Primates > Cercopithecidae > Papio > Papio anubis. The sequence continues at coordinate 129,117,119 of NC_044982.1, forward strand.
TTATTGCATCTATTTGAGTCTTCTCTCTTTTCTTCTTTATTAGTGTTGCTATCAGTCTATCAATTTTGTTGATCTTTTCAAAAAACCAGCTCCTGGATTCATTGATTTTTTGAAGGTTTTTTTGTGTCTCTATCTCTTTCAGTTCTGCTCTGATCTTAATTATTTCTTGCTTTCTGCTAGCTTTTGAATTTGTTTTCTCTTGCTTCTCTAGTTCTTTTGTGATGTTAGGGTGTTGATTTTAGATCTTTCCTGCTTTCTCTTGTGGAATTTAGTGCTATAAATTTCTGTCTACACACTGCTTTCAATGTGTCCCAGAGGTTCTGGTATATTGTGTCTTTGTTCTTTGTTGTGTCTTGGTTTCAAAGAATATCTTTATTTCTGCCTTCATTTTGTTATTTACCCATTAGTCATTCAGGAGCAGGTTGTTCAGTTTCCATGTAGTTGTGTGGTTTTGAATTAGTTTCTTAATCCTGAGTTCTAATTTGATTGCACTGAGGTCTGAGAGACAGTTTGTTGTGATTTCTGTTCTTTTACATTTGCTGAGGAGTGCTTTACTTCTGATTATATGGTCAATTCTAGAATAAGTGCAATGTGGTGCTAAGAAGAATGTATATTCTGTTGATTTGGGGTGGAGAGTTCTGTAGATGTCTATTAGGTCCACTTGGTCCAGAGCTGAGTTCAAGTCCTGGATATCCTTGTTAACCTTCTGTCTCGTTGATCTGTCTAATGTTGACAGTGGGGTGCTAAAGTTTCCCATTATTATTGTGTGGGAGTCTAAGTCTCTTTGTAGGTCTCTAAGGACTTGCTTTATGAATCTGAGTGCTCCTGTATTGGGTGTATATATACATATAGGATAGTTAGCTCTTCTTGTTGAATTGATCCCTTTACCATTATGTAATGGCCTTCTTTGTCTGTTTTGATCGTTAGTGGTTTAAAGTCTGTTTTATCAGAGACTAGGATTGCAAGCCTTGCTTTTTTTTGCTTTCCATTTGCTTGGTAGATCTTCCTCCATCCCTTTATTTTGAGCCTATGCATGTCTCCGCACATGATATGGGTCTCCTGAATACAGCGCAGTGATGGGTCTTGACTCTTTACCCAATTTGCCTGTCTGTGTCTTTTGATTGGGGCATTTAGCCCATTTACATTTAAGGTTAATATTGTTATGTGTGAATTTGATCCTATCATTATGATGTTAGCTGGTTATTTTGCCACGTTAATTGTTGCAGTTTCTTCATAGCATTGATGGTCTTTACAGTTTGCAGTGTTTTTACAGTGACTGGTACCGGTTGTTCCTTTCCATGTTTAGTGCTTCCTTCAGGAGCTCTTGCAAGGCAGGCCTGGTGGTGACAAAATCTCTTAGCATTTGCTTGTCTGTAAAGGATTTTTATTTCTCCTTCACTTATGAAGCTTAGTTTGACTGTATATGAAAATCTGGGTTGAAAATTATTTTCTTAAAAATGTTGAATATTGGCCCCCACTCTCTTCTAGCTTACAAGGCTTCTGTTGAGAGATCCACTGTTAGTCTAATAGGTTTCCCTTTGTGAGTAACCTGACCTTTGGCTGACTCTCTGGCTGCCCTTAACATTTTTTCCTTCATTTCAACCTTGGTGAATCTGACAATTATGTGTCTTGGGGTTGCTCTTCTCAAGGAGTATCTTTGTGGTGTTCTCCATATTTCCTGAATTTGAATGTTGGCCTGCCTTGCTAGGTTGGGGAAGTTTTCCTGGATAATATCCTGAAGAGTGTTTTTCAGCTTGGTTGCATTCTCTCTGTCACTATCAGGTACACCAATCAAATGTAGATTTGGTCTTTTCACATAGTCCCATATTTGTTGGAGGCTTTGTACGTTTCTTTTTACTCTCTTTTCCCTAAACTTGTCTTCTCACTTTATTTCACTAATTTCATCTTCAATCACTGATATCCTTTCTTCCGCTTGATCAAATCGGCTATTGAAGCTTGTGCATGTGTCACGAAGTTCTCATGCCATGGTTTTCAGCTCCATCAGGTCATTTAAGTTCTTCTCTATACTGTTTATTTTAGTTAGCCATTCATCTAACCTTTTTTCAAGGTTTTTAGCTTCCTTGTGATGGGTTAGAACATGCTCCTTTAGCTTGGCGAAGTTTGTTATTACCAACCTTCTGAAGCCTACTTCTGACAACTTGTCAGTCATTCTCTGTCCAACTTTGTCCTGTTGCTGGCAAGGGACTGCCATCCTTTGGAGAAGAGGCACTCTGGTTTTTAGGATTTTCAGCTTTTCTGTTGTGGTTTCTCCCCATCTTTGTGGTTTTGTCTACCTTTGGTCTTTGATGTTGGTAACCTACAGATGGGATTTGGCATGGGTGTCCTTTTTGTTGATGTTGATGCTATTCCTTTCTGTTTGTTAGTTTTTCTTCTAACCATCAGGTCAGTCAGCTGCAGTCTGTTGGAGTTTGCTGGAGGTCAACTCCAGACCCTGTTTGCCTGGGTATCACCAGTAGAGGCTGCAGTATTGCAGAACAGCAAATATTGCTGCCTGATCCCTCCTCTGGAAGCTTCATCCCAGAGGGGCACCCACCTGTAATGAGGTGTCTTTTGGCCCCTACTGGGAGATGTCTCCCAGTTAGGCTACATGGGATCAGGGACCCACTTGAGGAAGCAGTCTGTCCGTTCTCGGAGCTCAAACACTGTGCTGGGAGAACCACTGCTCTCTTCAGAGATGTCAGACGGGGACATTTAAGTCTGCAGAAGTTTCTACTGCCTTTTGTTCAGCTATGCCCTGCCTATAGAGGTGGAGTCTATAGAGGCAGTAGGCCTTGTTGAGCTGCAGTGGACTCCACCAAGTTCGAGCTTCCTGGCTGCTTTGTTTACCTACTCAAGCCTCAGCAATGGTGGATGCCCCTCTCCCTGCCAGGCTGCTGCCTCGCAAGTTGATCTCAGACTGCTGTGCTAGCAGTGAGCAAGGTTCTTCAGGCATGGGACCCTTCAAACCAGGCACAGGAGAGAGTCTCCTAGACTGCTGGTTGCTAAGACCATAGAAAAAGTGCAGTATTTGGGCAGGAGTGTCCCATTTTCCCAAGTACACTCTGTCACAGCTTCCTTTGGCTAGGAAAGGGAAAACCCCCAACCCCTTGTGCTTCCCGGGTGAGGTAATGCCCCTCCCTGCTTCAGCTAACCCTATGTGGCCTACACCCACTGTCCATCCAGTCCCAATGAGATGAACCAGGTACTTCAGTTGGAAATGCAGAAATTAGCCATGTTCTGTGTTGATCACGCTGGGAGCTGCAGACTGGGGCTGTTCCTATTCTGCCATCTTGAAATGGACTCCGATGCTAAAATTCTTAACAAAATACTAGCTAACTGAATCCAACAACGTATCAAAAAGATAATCCATCATGATCAAATGGGTTTCATACAAGGTATGCAGGGATGTTTTCACATATACAAGTCAATAAATGCGATACACCACATAAACAGAATTAAAAATGAAAATCACATGATCATCTCAACAGATGCAGAAAAAGCATCTGACAAAATCCAGCATCCCTTTATGATTAAAACTCTCAGCAAAATTGGCATGCAAGGGACAGAACTTAATGTAATAAAAGCCATCTATGACAGACCTACAACAAACATAATACTGAATGGGGAAAAGTTGAAAGTATTCCCTCTGAGAACTAGAATAAGACAAGGATGCCCACTGTCACCACTCCTCTTCAACATAGTACCAGAAGTCCTAAAAAAAGCAATCAGACAAGAGAAAGAAATAAAGGGAATCCAAATCGGTAAAGAGGAAGTCAAACTGTCACTGCTTGCTGACGATATGATCGTTTACCTTGAAAACCCTAAGGACTCCTCCAGATAAAAGATAAACTCCCTGATAAAAGAATTCTGCAAAGTTTCCAGATACAGAATTAACATACACAAATCAGTAGCTCTTCTACACACCAGCAGGGACCAAGCAGGGGATCAAATCAGGAACTCAACTGCTTTTACAATAGCTGTGGAAAAAAAAAAAAAGATCAAATACTTAGGAATATACCTAACCAAGGAGTTGAAAAACCTCTATGAGGAGAACTACAAAACACTGCTGAAAGAAATCATAGATGATACAAACAAATGGAAGCATATTCCATGCTCATGCATGGGTAGAATCACCATTATGAAAATGACCTGCCAAAAGCAATCTACAGATTCAATGCAATCCCCATCAAAATACCACCATCATTCTTCACAGAATTAGAAAAAACAATTCTAAAATTCATATGGAACCAAGAAAGAGCCTGCACAGCCAAAGCAAAAATAAGAAATCTGGAGGCTTAACACTACCTGATGTTAAACTATAGTATAAAGCCATAGTCACCAAAAAAGCATGGTACTGGTATAAAAATAGGCACATAGAACAATGGAACAGAATAGAGAACTCAGAAATAAACCCATATACTTACAACCAACTGATCTTTGACAAAGCAAACAAAATCAAAAAGTGGGGAAAGGATACCCTTTTCAACAAATGGTGCTGGGATCATTGGCCAGCCACATGGAGGAGAATGAAACTGGATCCTCATCTCTCACCTTATACAAAAATCAACTCAAGATGGATTAAGGACTTAAACCTAAGACCTGAAACTATAAAAATTCTAGAAGATAACATTGGAAAAAACCTTCTAGACATTGGCTTAGGCAAAGATTTCATGACCAAGAACTCAAAAGCAAATCCAATAAAAACAAAGATAAATAGCTGGGACCTAATTAAGCTAAACAGCTTTTGAATGGCAAAAGGAACAGTCAGCAGAGTAAGCAGACACCCCACGGAGTGGGAGAAAATCTTCACAATCTATACATCTGACAAAGGACTAATATCCAGAATCTACAATGAACTCAAACATATCAGTAAGAAAAAAACAATCCCATCAAAAAGTGGGCTAAGGATGTGAATAGACAATTCTCAAAAGAAGATATACCAATGGCCAACAAACATATGAAAAAATGCTCAACATCACTAATGATCAAGGAAACTCAAATAAAAACCACAATGTGATACCACCTTACTCCTGCAAGAATGGCCATAATCAAAAAATCAAAAAGCAGTAGATGTTGGCACGGATGCTGTGAACAGGGAACACTTCTACACTGCCGGTGGGATTGTAATCTAGTATAGCCACTATGGAAAATAGTGTGGAGATTCCTTAAAGTACTAAAAAGTAGAACAGTCATTTGATCCAGCAAGCTTACTACTGGGTATCTACCTACAAGAAAAGAAGTCATTATTCAAAAAAGATACTTGCACCAGCATGTTTATAGTGGCACAGTTTACCATAGCAAAGTCATGGAACCAACCCAAATGCCCATCAATCAACGAGCGGATAAAGAAACTGTAGATAATACTATGCATCCTTAAAAAGGAATGAATTAACAGCATTTGCAGTGACCTAGATGAGATTGGAGACTATTATTCTAAGTGAAGTAACGCAGGAATGGAAAACCAAACATTGTATGTTCTCACTGACACGTGAGATTTAAGTTGTGAGGACACAAAGGCGTAAGAATGATACAATGGACTTTGGGGACTTGTGTGGAAGAGTGGGAGGGGAGAGAGGGATAAACTACAAATATTACAAACACGGTGCAGTGTATAAGGCTCGGGTGATGAGTGCACCAAAATCTCAAAAATCATCACTAAACAACTTACTCATGTAACCAAATACCGCCTATACCCCAAAAACTTATATAAAAATAAAAAATAAAAATAAACAAATAAATACATAAAATAATATTGCAGAGGGCTATCACCTTTAGGATTTAAGGAGTTCACACAAATAGGAGAGAAAAAAGCTAAAACTCATATAGGTTAAATTGACAAACTATCTAAAAGACAATTTTCAAAGGAGGAAATCCAACAAGAAATAAACTCTAATACTGATACAATGCTTTGGAACCAATTTTTGATAGTCAGAGGTCTTAAAACAGTCATTTTATTTGACCTAATAATTTTGCTGCTAAAATAAAGGAATCATAAATTTTTGAGGAGAAATTTTTATTATCTAACTCAAGAATAGTAAGGCCTTTCTTATTCTAACTCAGGGTGTTCTTTGGTGTCCTTGCTGGGAACTAACTGAAGTGAGAGAAACTGGGCAGAGAGACAGAACCCACAATTCAAGCATTCAGAGTTAACAAGAAGAGTACTGGAGAATTATAGAACACGAGATGTTTGCCTGCTGTTTAGTTTCATGACGCCCAGTGATTGTGAGGGAGCCTGCAGCCCTGCAGCAGTAGTCCATACCTGGGCCTAATCAGAACACAGAAAGAAAATCTCAGATGATCCACAGATTGGAATGCAAAACAACTTTATTCTAATCCTATACAAATTGAGAGCTCTGCCCATGAACATTTAACAGTAACATTGTAGAAACACTAACTGGTACCATTTAAACTCAGAAATAGTTACTCCTGTAGAGTGTTGGTTCCAAGTGGCCTTGAGCCACTTGGAAATGTGAGGTTTCAATTCAAGTCAAATGCAAGGCTTCAATTCAAGCCAAATGGCCCTAGGAGTTATTAACAGAAGGGTCAAAATATCTCAGTTTACCTATCCAGGTGTCCAGGCCACCTTACAGAACAGCAGCTCTCTGCCCGGGTAGCTTCTCCTTGGTGATAGTTAATACAAATGATTTCCTAGAACTATGGTGACACAGAACCTGGAAACTGACAGTAGATCCCTAGCTGTCCATCAAGAAGCACTAATGCACCATGCCGCCACCGGCCATTAGGAAAGCTTTTACCACCACCAGGCCACTTGTCATTTCTCTGCAGAATGCACTTGGCTGGATCAGCCTGTAATACACTGACGTGATTTCAGCTAAACTACAGGGCTAAATACCAGAGGAGTAGGGCACTTGGAGCAGAGAAGAACGAGAATGAAATAGCTATCATTAACTCCCTAAATTTCAACAAGCATGAAAGCATCCTCTTCCCAAGAAGTCCAGATCCCCAATTTCAGACAGTGTAATGGCAGCTGGCTTTGCACGGCAGAAGTACAGACACTTACCTGCTGATAAGATGTCTTGCCTCTCCCACTGAACAGGTGGAGATGATCTTCAGGCATCAGTCCCGGTCCAAGGTTTGGGCCCCTGACCTCATAATCGATTTGATACTAAAGCAGTGGTTTGTAGACGCCATTTACAATCTCACTGACAATCAGTAACTATAGACTTTTATTCTAGAGAAATGTGCATATGCACAGGCTTCTGCCACATACCAGTGAACCATATCAGTGAACCACACAGACTTACAGAGGCCCCTCCATGGAGCCTCTTAAGTTATCGGCCAGTTCTGTCTCCACTCATGCCTTCGCTCCCCATCTTGTGTCTGTAACAGGTCTCATTAATGGTGCATGGAGCTCTGTTCTGTTGTACTAGGAAGCGATGTTACAACCTTTGCTGGCACAGAGCTCCTAGAAACCGCTCAGAATTAATTTCAGCAAGCCTGTGAGTAAAACATGTTTGTCACTCTGTCCGTAAACATTTGTGGTACCAAAAAAAAAAAAAAAAAAAGTCTGTTTCAGATAAACCCTTCTCAGTCTGAGTTCCTCCTGGCTGGATTTATGCATGGTTCTCTAATGATGTGGAAAAGCAGTTTGGTTCTAAGGAAAAACAAAACCACCTATGGTGAGAAATTAAGAGCAAAATTACATAAGAGTTTTTTTTTAAAAATTGGTATTCTGGCTGCATTTTTCAACTAAGAGTCATAAAATCATTTCCCAAGCCAGAAATATAATTATCCTCATTTCACAGGTGGAAAACCGGGAATTACAGAGAGGTTAATGGCTGTGTCTAAAAGCACACAGCACGCCCTCATCAGAAGGAGCTGGAAATTCAGGTATGGGCAAGGGCTCATACTGTTCTGTCATAAACCAAACTTTCCTGAAGAAGTTTGGCTTGGCTCTAATTGGCATTCAATTTTAAAAAATGTCTTTCATTAAAAAATATAATTTGAGGAACTGGGTAATTGACTCACATTTGATTAAGGCAGATTCTATTGGATTAGCATGATTAATAGGTAAAATTATAATCAAACAGAAAGCAGTACAAAAGGTGACTAAGTCATGGATCATATTAAGATACTAAATTTTAAAATGATGGATATGCTGGGGTTTTTTTTATATCAGTAATATTCATTTCACAGTGGATCTCACACTGTTCAGTTATCACTGGTAGGGTAATTAGGATGAAGTTTGTGTTCAGGATTAAAAGAGGAAGTACTTGGAAGTTGTTTTGATTTCACAGTAAGGGAAACCCCAGATGTCCTCTTTCTGATTCTCCCCAAATCATTTGGTTCAAGCTGGGCGGTAAATTTCTCAAACTAAGAGTGAAGTAGGGCCACTCTAGCGGCTATCCCTGCTCAGACCTAGATATAGTTAGTGCCACGTCAAACCTCAAAGCCCCTTTCAGGAACTGTAATGTTCACCAGGCTGTGTAGGATAACAGTCCACAGTTTCTACTATCGATGCAATATTGTATCCCCAGTAGGAACTAAGTGAATTGATATGAAACTACTCCAGCATCAGCCACCTCCAGGTAGCCAGGCCTGGAATTAAAATGAAAAACAGAATGTTTGGGGTGTTTTTGACACTCCGTCTTAAATCTTTTTGTCCAGAAATGGGAGCTACTGTGGTCTGAATAGAGGCAGATATGAGTTATTCTTTTCATCACCAAGGCTTTCTGCTTTAGAGGACCGATGGGCATGGCGGCAGGCTCCCTCCTAAAACTTCCATGTCTACCTAACCGGAAAGAGAATGGAAACTGGGGGAGGCCTGAACCATTCCAGAATCTTCATCAATGTCCCCAAAGCCAACTCACAAAACCTGCAATATAAAGAACAAACTTGCTTCCTAGCAAGCGCAGCTCTAGTGCCACCCCCTTGCCACAAGCCCAGCCCAACTAGCTTGACACTTCTAAGAGTTTCCTATACAAGAAACCTGAGGCCACCACAGCAATCCCTGTTCTTACCATGTTATTACTTTTAAAAACATGCTCTGATCACGCAAAAGACTAAGAGCTGGGACTGAAAGATGGTGTTTCAACAATGCATTGGCTTTCTTTGCCTGTAAAAATAACCAAAAAAATAAAGATTGATAATATCTCAGCTTGACAAGGGTTTTGGGAACAAGTAATCTGATACACAACTTGTTACACTTTATGTTAAAAGGCAATTTGGTAGTATCTACTGAGTACTATAAAATATGCAAGCCTAGGCCAGGCACAGGGGCTCCCTCCTATAGTCCCAGCACTTTGGGAGGCTGATGCAAGAGGATCACTTGAGCTCAGGAGTTCGAGACCAGCCTGGGCAACATAGTGAGACCCCCCCATCTCTACAAAAAATACAAAAATTAGCCAGGCAGTGGCATGTGCCTATACTACCAGCTACTTGGGGGGCTGAGGTGGGAGGATTCCTTGAGCCCAGGGAGGTCAAGGCTGCAGCGAGCTGTGATCACTCCACTGCACTCCAGCCTGAGCAAGAGAGTAAGACTCTGTCTCAAAAAAAAAAAAAATTGTGCTTGCTTTTTGACCAAGACATTCCATGTATACCTAGGCACAATTATTTAGATTTAAAGTTGTTTATTGGAGCAATTTTTGTATTTTGTATTTATATTCCAAAATATTACTAACAACCTAATAGTTCATCAGTAGGAATGTGGTCATGTAAATCATGGTACAGTGAATGGGATACACATAGATCTCTTTTACAAAAGGTAGGTCCAACCACAATGTCAAAGAATGATTTTTGTGATACATTTTTAAGTGAAAAAAGCAAGTGGTAGAAATATTGATATAATATGATCCCTATTTCCATATTTTTAAAAATTATATATGTATATATTCTATGTATTTAAGTGAATAGAAAAATACTGGATTGGACAAATCCCCAGTCGTTAACAGGACTGACCTCTGGAGAAGAGAAATGAGCTGGGAGATGAAGGTGTTTCATTTTCCATTAAGTGTACTTCAGTAATTTATTCTAATAAGTATATGATTTTCTTATTACAAAAAAATAAAAATAGTATGTCACTGGCATCTCCTCACAAGGCAGTATTCAAGGCAGTATTCCATTCAATTCAAATGGAAATTTCACTACATCTGTTCAAGAGCAGCGAGACCGTCCACTTCAGTTCTCTAAGCTTCAGTTTGCCCGTCTATAAAATGAGGACAACGCATGCCTCACAGTATTGTTGGAAAGGATCACATGAGTGAATGCTTGTAAAAGCCCTGTTTACTGTTCAACACAAGTGATTATAAAATGTTAAACAAGAATTATTCCAAGGTGAAGAGTAAAGAGTTGGTATTATATAATAAAACCACAGAGACCACTAAATTCCCTTTGGGAAATGACCGGCCTAGTTGTGATCGTTTTAGAATTTAATTAAAGAAATCAAAGCCACGTGGTTGGACACGGAGTCTCCCCTGAAAGGGATGGGCGCTCTAAGTTATCCTGGGAAAAATAATCCTGGAAAGAGGTTAAACCTGAAGCAGGGAATGAGAGAAAAGTTCTCCTCTTGCCGGGCGTGGTCGCTCATGCCTGTAATCCCAGCACCTTGGGAGGTCAAGGCGGGAGGATCTCTTGAGGTCAGGAGTTCAAGACCACCCTGGCCAACATGGCAAAACCCTGTCCCTACTAAAAATACAAAAATTAGCCAGCCATGGTGGCAGGCACCTGTAATCCCAGCTACTTGGGAGGCTGAGAAAGGAGGATTGCTTGAGCCCGGGAGACAGAGGTTGCAGTGAGCCAAGATCATGCCACTGCATTCCAGCCTGGGTGACAGAGTGAGACTCCGTCTCAAAAAAGAAAAAAGTTCTCCTCTTTCTCAAACTGGAAGGTAGTATGGCTGAATCTCCAAGGGCTCCGAGAAACTGAAAGAAGCCCCATTAGAGGATTAGCTTCCACAACCACGTGGTAGGCTGGGAATGAGGCTGGAAGTAAGCCCCACCTGGTCATCTAAGGCAGGTTTGAGCCTATGTAGTAGTGTAAGTGATTTTCTGTGTTAAATGTTCCTTCTATCATCACTGAACCTTCAAATAAAGTCTCATTAAAAATTGGCACCTGGTCTTAATTGCTCAGTGCAGAATTAGCAAAGAGCTTGGCCTACTGCTCTATGTCTAAGACTCCCTTCCTGAAATGAATATGTTTAGGGGGAGCTAAAGGCACCCCCATATTCATGATTTGGGCCTACTTATCTATGACTGCATTGCAGAATAGACTGGCCATGTGAAGTAGAGGCTGTCTCATCATCTCCTTCCATCTCAGGGGACCACTACGAAGTTCCCCAGCTCATACGTCTGGAAGTTCTGCTTCCTACACCTGATTTAGTTCTCAGACACACTGCTTGGATTATCTCAATACTTATATTCTATTTGGCATATACTGTCTGCTTGGACATAGGTATCCTTTGGTGATCTTTTAATATTTATGGAGTCTGCCTTCTCCATGGTGGTGTTAATTGTCTCCTGAGGACCTAAATCCCAGGAATAGCGACAGAGTCAATAGTGGTGTTAGTAAATGTCACGAGGACCTAAATCCAGAGACCAGTGACGGGAGTCCAATGGTGGTGTGGTGTCTCTGGGGACCTAAATCAGGAATAGTGATGACAGAGTCAATGGGGTTCACATGGAACTATGGCGCCATGCGCCAGATAGCTTCTCTCAGGAGCTATTCTTGCATAAAGACAGGCGATATTAACTTAAATAGAAAATGCCTTGCAAGACACACATTTATGGGCAGAATTGGTGGTGCTGAATGGTAAGATGTGGGAAAAATATAGGGAGAATCTTCTCTGTATTTTAACTCTAGTGCTCAGAATCTTATATCACATTAGACTCTGAGATTATTCTGGTAAGCTGCCTTAAATCCTCTCTGGAATCATGGTAGAGATATACATGTACAAACAAATAAACAAAACCATACATAAACAAACAGGTAGAATGTATTGAGTCTTACTATGTGTCAGTTGATGTGCTGAGTGTTTTTCACATAACTGTTTCCTTTAATCCTCACACCAAACTGTTGGTCATACATCCTATCACCAGTGATTTGTCAGATATTTTCCAGAAAAGATAGGACCATGTGGGCCTTCTACTTTTCATGACTCTGCAGCAAGCAATACCAAGGAAACCAACAAGGTGAGAGGGAATGACACAGCCGCTAGGAGAACCTCTAAATAAGGCAGAGGAGGTGTGTACTTGAGAGTTAAGGTTTGATTTTCCTGATTGCTAAAAATGCTAAAGAAAATGGCCCTGCTTCTGTTTTCTTCCTGGTGGCTTTTCCTGTTTATACTTTAAATGGAAACTATCGCTAAAAGGATAACTGGCCAAAAAGGGCAAATAAGGAGAAAAACTTTCACTTCCCTTTCCACTTGAACTCCAGGTTCTTGTATTTCAGCGAGTGTCTACAATGAGATTCTATCCTGGTCATTTGTTTTTGTTTCTGTTTTGAGACAAAGTCCTACTCTGTCACCCAGGCTGGAGTGCAGTGGCATGATCTTAGCTCACTGCAACCTCTGCCTCCGGGTTCAAGCGATTCTCCTGCCTCAGCCCCCCAAGTAGCTGGGATTATGGCACACATCACCATGCCCTGTTAATTTTTTCATTTTTAGTAGAGACAGGTTTCACCATGTTAGCTAGGCTGGTCTCGAACTCCTGACCTCAGGTGACCCACCCGCCTTAGCTTCCCAAAGTGTTGCGATTACAGGCTTGAGCTACCGCACCCTGCCAGCCTCTTCATTTGGTATCATGGGCACGGTGTTTTTCATAATTCTTCCATAAACCCAAAGAATTAAAAAGCTGTGCTTTTAGGATGTAACAGAGCTTTCATTGGTATGATTAAGTCTCATGCAACTGTGAAGATGGTACCCATGTTCACATTTGTAGGCTGTGTGACATAGTGAGGACTAAAATGCATGTCGATGTCTGATCTTCCCCTCTGAGGTAGTCAGAAGCTCAGGGCTCTGATCTGGCTCTGAGACCCTGATCTGGTAGGGCAAGAAGTGAACTTCTGAGAAACCACATCCCAAGATAAGCATCAGTCATGCGCCCAATAGACAATGCAAACAAAGCGATGGAAAGGCAGCAACGAAAATAACTTAGAACCAGCAGAGAAATATGAGTGGCTCAGATTCCCTCTGGAGAGATTCACCATGGAGCCAGAATGAAGGGGTTGAATGAGGTGTTTTACAGAGCCCATAGGGTGGGGTGGAAGCTGTTAACAGCGCTGTTTCAGGCACAGGAAACTAGGTCTCACTATGCACCAGGTAGAAACGCCATAGATATTAAGCAAAAGATTTAATTTTTGTTTCAAGCAAAATAGCCTCTCCTAATGGTTATTAAAGCAATGAACAGTCAGAACTCTGTTGTACAGGTAAATTGCAGCTGACGGTTTCAGATATTGGCTGTCAGAGAAACTAGATGTCGGACTAGTCCTGTTGTCATTTAGATTCTCAGAAAGTTTACCTTGTATGTGCATGTGCAGTCATGCACACACATACACACGGTTCTAAGAAGCATACAGTAGGAAAACAAGAAAAAAATCCAACCAGTTATGGTAGTGTGTACCTGTAGTCCCAGCTACTCTGGAGGCTGATGCAGAAGGATCATTTGAACCCAGGAGGTCGAAGCTCCAGTGAGCTATGAGTACGCCAGTGCACTCCAGCCTGAGCAACAGAGGCTCAAAAAGAAAAGGAAAAATAAGAGTCTGCATTGTATCAAAACCACCAGTTCCCTCTGTTTGTTCATTGAATTCACTGAACAAAAATAGTAATACAATGTATTCTACTGAACCAGAGAGAAGGTAGTTCTTTTCAACCTAACAAGTAACATGTCATTTATGTTGTGTGCCACACAGTGCGTGGTACGATAGTATGTACAGCACGAATGCATAAAATAGTCTTTAATCCTTTGTGAAAGCTAACATTTAGTCACATCAAACAGATCACTTCTCAAAACAATGGTAAACGTTCCCAAGTGCCAAATTACTTCTGCCAGAACATTCCATTTCCGTTGTTCCTTAGGGTAGTCAATTCCATGGCTTAGAAGATGTCAGGGGATTCAGTTTCCTCTCCTTTGGCAGGGTTTGACATCCAGTATCATGTGCTTCACTGTAAGCCCTCTTTAACACAACCAATAAGGTCTAGTGTACCAGGGCCCGTTATGGGCTGAGGAAGAAGGGGTGGGGCAGATGAAGAAGAAGATTCCATGCAAATGCACGGATCTTCACAACATAAAGTGAAACCTGATTGCAGAAGAAGCTGGTTATAAGGAAGAGATTTCTGTAACATGACTCCCCAGGAGGTGCAGTCACCCTCACATCAGCTCTGGAGTACAGAAGGAAAGGTATTTCTATTTGATAGGTTTGGGGAGCTCTGGGGAAGCTGGGCAGGTTGGTTGTTATTTTAAAGGAATTAAGTCAAATGTAGACACTGCTGCTCCAGTGTCTTATAACAATGCTGCTACATCCACGCCTCTAATTGAGATACTCATGGGTCGTCAGGCTCTAGAGTATAACAATTTGTCAGCATAGGATGCAGAGTGGACCAATTTAATACTTGCTTCAGGGGTTAGCATTTCCACAGCCTTTGATCAGAAATTTTTTTTTAGGTCAGTAACATTTAGAGGTAGATAAAAAATATTAAGTAATTGGTGAGAAAGTAGGTGGTTAGTGGCTAATTTGCAAAAGTACAGATTATATTGTTATTGAGATTTCATCCACTTAATCAACAAGCTGTGAGATTTTGGGGAAGGACACATTAATGTGGATACCATGGGAGACTGGTAAGCAACTCACTCTTACAAGTGCTGATATCTGCCACCTTTCCTCCCTGACACACCCTCGCACTCGCTCCTGGGAGCCTCTGAATCTGCACTGGCTTGCACGTTGGGCCAGGAAATAAGATTACATGTGACGCTGTTAGCTCCTTTCCTGTACTTCTTTATTACAAAAATGGAAAATGAAACCCTCTATTCTTTTTTTAACTTAGAATGGAGCAAGATAAACAAAGCTGAAGTCTCATATATAATCACTAAAATGCCTATCTGTTACTTTAAATTTTAAAAAGAATTTCTAAGAGAATCTTAGAGGTAAAAGAGAATGGCAAATGTGTTGAGTATAATTACTTGGAGACACAATTCCATCTCTACCACACCAGCCCACATACTGTTTCTGAAAGAGCCTCCACAGACCTTGCTAATCTCCTCTGAAGGGCAAATGACCTCCTTTTAAAATCAGGCACCAATACCCCACAAGTAGGGAAGCAACACATGGGTGGTTCACCTTGGGCGTGTGCCTCACTAGAAGCATTAGGACTTGTTCTCATGGCTTGCCATCTATCACTGGTAAACAACAGAAGTTTATTTTCTCCCTGTTCTGGAGCCCAGAAAGCTTATCATCAAGGTTCCAACCAATTGAGTTCCTGGGGAGGGCTCTTTTCCTGGTTTGCAGATGGCCGCCTTTTTTTTTTTTTTTTTTTTTTGAGATGGAGTCTGCTGCCCAGGCTGGAGTGCAGTGGTGTGATCTCAGCTCACTGCAACCTCTGCCTCCTGGGTTCAAGCGATTCTCCTGCCTCAGCCTCCCAAGTAGCTGGGACTGCAGGCATGTTCCACCATGCCTGGCTAATTTTTTGTATTTTTAGTAGAGATGGGATTTCACCATGTTAACCAGGATGGTCTTGATCTCCTGACCTTGTGATCCACCCACCTCAGCATCCCAAAGTGCTGGGATTACAGGCGTGAGCCACCATGCCTGGTTGCCACCTTCTTGATGTGTCCTCACCTGGCCTTTCCTAAGTGCACACACACAGAAAGGGAGGAAGAGCAAGTTCTCTGGTGTCTTGTCTGATAAGAGCACTCACCCTATTTGATGAAGTTTCCACCAGAATGATCTCATTTAACCTTAATTACTTCCAAAGGCCCCATCTCCACAAGCACACTGGACATTAAACTTCAACATATGAATTTTGGAGGAACACACATTTTCCATCCATGTATTGAGGGTACCTCTCCAATTCTGTCTTCGACTTTTTCATTCATCATGCATGATCTTCATGTTGCTGTGCAGTCTTCATAACGAACTTTTCACTTTTCCAACTCTATTTCTTTCAATTCTTATTGTTTTAAAGTTTGGGAAAACTCAAGGAGGTATAGTGAAGAAAATTTAAAATCACCTAGGTATAATCACTACTAAATTTTACTGCATTTTCTTTCAATATTTTTCAATGCATTTCTGTACAGTATATGTAGAATATACACTTACAGAATATTATATCAATATTGTTGCCAACTTTTATCTCTTAACACTATATTATATTTCCCCGGTGATGTTAAAAGTATTTGACAACATATTTTAACAACTACCTAATATATTATAGCATGAGAGCACCATGATTTATTTAACCAAACTCATATTGTTGAAAATTTGAGTTGTTTCCAGTTTTTCACTATTATAAATAATAGTTTAAGTAATATTGTGGCTTATAAACATTTGTATACATATATTTGTTTTAGTCCAGGTTGCTGCAAGACCAACTAATTAAAATATTAAATATTAAAATATTTTCATATTTTTATATTCATGTATAGTACTAAATTATTTCCAGAATCTCAATAATGATATTCATTGCTTTCAAAAAATAATATTTAAAAAATAAAAATAAGTACAGTGCAAAGAAATTCTATTCGACCACCTAAAGTAGCCATTATTAATTTTTTAAACAAAATTGTGTTATTTTAAAGCCTGTTTTTTCATTATAAAATTTGTCAATTTTTTAATAAAATTACATAATTTTCTGTAATATTTTAAAGGCTGCATTGTGTTCTATTTCATGGACATGTTATAATTTAATTAACTAATTATTTATTTACAAACTCTTATTTGCTTCTCTTTTATAAATTAGACAAAACTAAACATGCAGAATTCTTATACCAAAATGTTGGGATATCTTCTATGATTTTAGCATGTATTATTAAATTGAACTGTAAAAGTTTGTGCTGATTCATACTCTCTTCAACATTTAAAAGCATGTACCTTTGTTGATGGGGAGAGTAACACACAATCATTGTACATTTAATAAGTAAAAAAAAATTAAAAATTCTAATTTAATGTTTATCTTTACTGGGTAATAAGGTGAATATTTTTCATATGTTTATGTTTATTGACCAATTTATTTTTTTCAGTAACAATCTGTTGGTGTTTTGACCACTTTTCCACTGTAATACCCACCACACATTCCTTGTTAGTTTATGAGATCTTCCAACATATTTAAATGGCACTGCTTAAACTATGTTCTACAGAGAATTAATGTCCCATAAAATAGTAGTAAATTTTCATTAAAAATGAAAAAAATTGATACTAGTGATACTGTTTACTAAAACATTTAAATATATATGCAAGAAAAACATTAAGCATATATAAATAGTAGTTATTATTTGAGATTTACTTTGAAGATGTAATCTGCCATACTTGAGAATGCCAGGAAGTGGCATGAGTGATACCTAATGCTTGTACATTCAGTGTTGCCACTGACCATTCACTGAGCATCACCTTTGAATCGTCTACTCAATGGTCACATGAAGGGCTTGTATCTTATAATGTCCACATACATTTGAGATATGTTTAACTTTTACATATATATATAAATCAAAAATCAAAGCTTAAGTTTTTCATCAACTAATTTGCCTTTGAGACTATCTATTCTTACCTACTTATTTTTGTCATTTGTGAAAATACACTCAATTGATCTCACTATATTTACAGATCAACTTTAGATTAAGATTGTTGAGATATCCCAAAATTCCCGTAGGATTTTTACTGTAATTGCAATACTTTCATTGCTTTATTTGGAAAAAATTTTCCTTTGTACAGGTGAAATATTTCCATTCAGCAACATGGTATTTCTCTTCAATTTTTCAAATCTTACTTTAACTTGCCTTAAGAAACTCTATTTTTTAAAGAAAAGTTGTCTTAACAGATACAATAGGCTTTCTTCTATTCTCTTGTCTTATTTGGCTTTTTAATTTTCCTTGATTTTTCTTTTATAATGGTGTCTTTTTCTTTATGTTTGTTTCTATAACTACATCTTTAAATTTTCAAAAATGTATTTGACTGTGTATCTCTTTATCAATGTCGTTAAAATTTTCTGTTAACTTCTTCCTCTGAAACTTGTGAAATGTATCATAATTTTACTTCCTTTGTCTCCATCTTGCTTTTTTTCTTGGTATGATCAGAGATTTTGAACCTAGATCCTTATTACTAATACTTTTACATTGTGATGCTGTTAAAGAACTCTTTCTAACATTTGCACTGTCTCTATTTATTCTACCATTTCTACTATATCTTTTATCTATCATCAAGTTCTTAATTTTGACTCACTTTTTAAATGAAAATATTTTTATTTTTAAAATAGAGATATGCCATTGATAGGATCAAAATGCTTGCATTTCAATTCAGTAATCCCACTACTGGGTATACATTCAAAAGAAATGAAATCAGTATGTCAAAGAGATGTCTGCGCTTTTATAGTTTATTGCAGCACTATTCACAATAGCCAAAATATGAAGTCAGCATAAGTGTGCAACAATGGATGAATAGATAAAGAAAATATACATCATATACAAATTGGTATATGTATGTGAAGAAACACCATTCTGCCATCAAAAAGGGAGGAAATCCTGCCATTTGCAATAACATGGATGAACTTGAAGGACATTATATTAAGTGAAATAAGCCAGGCTCAGGATAAATATCACATGATCTCACTTATAGTGGGATCCAAAAAAGTCGAACTCATAGAAATAGAAAGAATGGTGGTTACAGGGAGCTCAGGGGCAGGGGCTTGGAAGAGATATTGATCAAAGGATATGAAATTTCAGTTAGATAGGAGGAATAAGTTCAAGAAATCTATAGTATAACACGGTTACTATTGTTAATAACAGTATATTATATTTCTGAAAATGGCTAACAGAGTAACTTTTGTGTTTTCACCACAAAAAAAAAAGGTATGTGAGGTAAGGAGTATATGTGAATTAGCTTGATTTAGCCATGTGGTACATGATAAATATATACAATTTGTATTTGTCAGCATAAAACATAATTTTAAATAATTTTAAAACACCTGCATTTCTGAGTATTTCTTTCTGAGGATTTTACACTGGATACAGGATTCTGAGGTCACAATCTTTTCCATTCAACCCTGTGGTAGCAAATGGTCCATTGTCTCCTCAGATTTATTGTTGTAGTGGAGAAATGCTGAAATGAACATCTTTATGCATAAAACTACATCCTTCATTTAGATTTTTCCTTTGGACTAGGTCCTATAATTGAAATTATATAGTAAACTCTTCTTCCTTTTCTTCCTCTGTCTCTGTCTCTTTCTTTCTTTCCTTTTCCTTTCCGTTTTTCTAAAAGTCATTATAGAAACTGGTTATGATATCTTGTTTCTTCGTTAGTTAACAAGTTAAATAAAATCTTTGACACATGTTCATTTATGTTTGTATAAGAGTCATGATTTTACTTCTTTTTAATTGTCTTTTCACAGTTTTGGAGATCATCTACCACAATGTCCTCACAGAGCCAAACTGCACTGCTAGATAACTACACGTGCTGGGGAGAGTGACAGGAGATCAGGGGTGGCTTAAGATGAGGCACGTTTTTTCTTGGCTTCTGAAAGTTATTGTCAGGCAGCACTAGAACTTTAACTTTTCTGTCTCTATGTTTCTCATGGTATTTTTTTTCTCTCTCTCTTCGCTAATTTCACATTTTGCTTTTGTTTCTGGTTTATGAATGAAGGATAAGTTATGGGGGCAGCAATAATTAGTGGAATTTGACTTTATTTTCAGACTATTTGGTAATTTAGATAAAAGAATTAAAGGACCAGAGAGGTCTATTCTCTACTGGGCAAAAGGATAGAGAATTCAGATTGTTAGTCTCGTTTGTTTGTCCATTTTGAGCTCAAATCAATTGAAAATTTGATCCTCACTGGGAGAGCGTACAGGTCTATGATATCTGGCCCTGTGAGTTTTTGTGTTGCTGTCTTTACTTTTAAACTATGAATAAAGTTGTAGAACTGAAGCTATAAGACTTCTATAGACAGCTATATTCTGTCTATGTGTCTATAATTCAGAAAGTCCTTTACCTCTCACAGTATGAATGCAGTAAATTAGCTTAAAAAGTCTTTTAAATTAAAATAAACTCTGTTTTGATTGGCTTACATAGGGTTCTATACACCAAATATTCCTATGATTCCCAGAAAATAAGGAATTTGAATTTGAAATCCATTAATCATGCTAGGCATAAAAGCTATGACATGAAACCAAGCACTATAATAGGTGCGGTAGGGGGAGCCCGAGAAGCTGAGAGAAGGACAGTAAGGGTGTCCTAGGGGGAAGGAGGGTGATAGCAGTGACTTGAGACTGGTCATAGACAAGTGGGTTAATCACTAAGTAAACATATTAATAACAGGAGCCAGGTTTTTCATTGTCAGAGAAGGGGATTACTGAAAGGATAAAAGCTGCAATCAACCATGAGGTGTTAGATTCAAATTGAAAGAATCAGTTTATACTCATGGTTTAACATAAAGATATAAATACCTTTATGCATATCTCTATCTATAGAGAGAGATATATATATTCATTCCCTAGCTCTGTCTACTGAAAAAACCAGGGAGTCATACTCAGTGTCACTGTGCAATGAACACATTTAGCCCCGAGATTTTGGTTTCTAAATATCATTCTCCATTAAAAGGAACTGGGACTTCTCTAAACAATAGAAGATTCCAGTGCTGGTGCAGGGAAAGTAGAAGATGAGTCTGAAGCATCTTGGGCGAGAAGGAGAGAAAATGCACAAAGAATGATGGGGGCATGTCCAAGCCAAAACACAAAAAAACCAACTTGAAGGACTTCCCACTGGTCAAATCTGAGACAATTTGAGCAGCAGCATAAATTATGAGGTAATAGCTTAAAATTCACTGAATAAAATCTTTCATGCTAATCTAAAGACAGACATGATATAAATAAATAACTGAAAGTTTGGTAAAATACAGAATATTTACAGCGTCTCAAAGTTAACTCCTTACATAATGGCTACTAATTACAAAGAGAAAAAGAATAACTTCACAGTAAGGAAATCTCATGTTTACCACCTTAATGAAGTGACTAAAGTTAATATAATCAGTAATAGGGCTAATCAAAATTGTGTGCCACCTGATAGGATTCAATCAGAAGAACATAGCATCATTTCTGTGATATTGTTACTGCAGACAGGCAACCTGGATTGTATCCTAAGGCAACTGGAACAAATCCAAATGGAAGGACCATCTGCAAAATAACTGGTCTGTAGTCTTCAAAAGTGGCATGACCCTGAAAAGCCAGGGAACAAGGAGAAACTGTTCCATATTGAAGGAAACTAAAGAAACATGACAACTGAATGCAACATGTAACCCTCAGCTGGATCCTTTCACTATAAAGACGTAATTGAGGCATTGGCGAAATCTGAATAGAGTGTGAGGACAAGATGGTAGTAATGTATCCATGTTAATTTCCTCATTGTGATGGTTGTATTGTAGTTATGTAGGGAAACTTACTCATTTGTGGAAAATACACCCTGGAGTATTCAGGGATAAGAGCATCCTATCAGCAACTTACTCTCAAATGGAAAACGTTCTTTGTACTCCAATAGCAATTTTTGGAAATTGGTTATTGTTTACCAAAAAATTTACATGGTACGAAGGTGTGAAAATTTTAATGATTCTTAATACAAATTGCTAAGTTGCTTTCCAAAAGAGTGGTGCTTCGTCTTATAACTATGCACTTCTGTTTTTTCCTATTAGATTTTTGTCATGTGAGCCATGCACTCACTGTATTCAAAGACTTTGTTTTCAGTCCTACCTGTCACACTTTATAATAGAAGTGCAGATTTTCATGAACTCACTTATTATCTCAATGTGAGGGTAATCACTCATTGTATCATTAGCTGATAATGACTAGATGAGTTGATTGAGCTGTAAATGACTATGGTTAGAGATTGCAGCTCTAGCTGATTAGATAAATATGCCACATATTTCATTTTGATCATATCAATTCCACTATCATTTCACTGAAATGTCTTCCTTCAACCTAAAGTTCTCATTAAGGCATGGTAATTTCTCTGAAATATGACTCTATGCATGACTTC
The DNA here is from genome assembly GCF_008728515.1 of Papio anubis. Lineage (NCBI taxonomy): Eukaryota > Metazoa > Chordata > Mammalia > Primates > Cercopithecidae > Papio > Papio anubis. The sequence continues at coordinate 129,139,298 of NC_044982.1, forward strand.
TATCAGCCAAAACCAATAGTTACAGAAAAGGAAGGTTATTTTACATTTTAGCAACTGCCTAGCTATATGATTTTATGCAACTCTCGAAATTCAAAAATCCTTTGTGAGAAAGTGAAGAATATCTTTATTGCACTTGCAGTAGTAGCATGTGTAGTAGGACAGAGAGGCCAGTGCTCTGAAAAATGTGTCTAGTTTAAGAATTTTGATGAAAAGATTTGAAAATTTTGTTCCCAGTAAATCCTAAAGAATGACTCCCTTTGGCACCAGGTATCAGGCATTATTTAGGCTTTCTAGCCCAGGGCTTCTTGAAAACTTTAAAACACACGTGAATCACCAGGAGATCTTGTTAAATGCAGATCCGATTCAGTCATTCTGGGTGGGGCCTGAGAGTCTGCACTTCTCACCAGCTCCCGGGTGATGCTGATGCTGCTGGTGCACAAACTACACTCAAAATGAAAGCAAAGGCTGGGCATAGTGGTTCACGTCTGTAATCTCAGCACTTTGGGAGGCCGAGGTAGGTGGATCACCTGAGGTCAGGAGTTCAAGACCAGCCTGGTCAATATGGTGGAACCCTGTCTCTACTAAAAATATGAAAAAATAGCCAAGCATGGTGGCAGATGCCTGTAATCCCAGCTACTTGGGAGGCTGAAGCGGGAGAATCGCTTGAGCCTGGGAGGCGGAGGTTGCAGTAAGCCAAGATCAGGCCACGGCGCTCCAGTCTGGGTGACAGAGTAAGAGTCTGTCTCAAAAAAATAATAATAAATGAATGAATGAATAAATGAATAAATAAATAAATAAATAATGAAGCAAAGGGGCTAGCAAACAGCTCACTTTCACTGTTTTGTAAAGAACAGAACACAGAGATTGTGTGTGAGGGGAAGCTTAGTCGACTGGTATATCTGTATGCCTGGCTCATGGACCATCCACTCATTCTAGAGAAGAGTTAATCCTGTGGCCAGCTGAGTGGAACATGACAGTGACCACAGGGAGCAATTTTATTAGGTCAGGATTGTGTGTCTAAGAAAACAGCTAAAAATTTGAGTATCAGCTGGGTGCAGTGGTTCACACCTGTAATCCCAAAACTTTGGGGGACTGAGGCAGGAGGATCTCTTGAGTCCAGGAGCTCAAGACCAGCCTGGGCAACACAGCAAAACCCATCCTTATAAAAAATAAAATATTAGCCAGACATGGTGGCATGCACCTGTAGTCTCAGCTACTGGGGAGGCGGAGACAGGAAGATCTCTTAAGCCCAGGAGCTGGAGGCTGCAGTGAACTATGATCATGCCACTGCACTCCATCCTGGGAAACAGAGTTACAAGCTGAAAAAAGAAAAGAAGGAAAGGGTAAGTAAAGAAAAGAAGAGAAGAGAGAAAGAGAGAGAGGAAAGGAAGAAAGGAAGGAGGGAAAGAAAGAAGGAAGGAAGGAAGGAAGGAAGGAAGGAAGGAAGGAAGGAAGGAAGGAAGGGAGGGAGAGAGAGGAAAGAAAGAAAAGAAGGAAAGAAAGAAAAAGAAAGAGAAAGAAAGAAAAAGAAAGAAAGAAAGAGAGAGAAAGAAAGAAAGAAAGAAAAGAAAGAAAGAGAAAGGAAAAGGAAAGGAAAGGAAAGGAGGAAAGAAGGAAGGGAAACATGAGTATCTTGTCCATGTAGTACTATAATCTCTATTGCAATGTGACTCATATCTCTTATTTTTCTCCTGAAATTTCTTGTATAAACTTGGGGGACACAAATGATTGTCGTTCCATGGAAAGAAAGAAAAAAAGGAATATGAGGACCCTTGGGGGTCTCATGAGCTGCCTTAGATACCTCCAGATAAATAGGAACCTGGTCTGGTCTGAGGAGTGACAAATTGACCTGAGGTTTAGGGTTAAATGTATTCAGTCTTTCAAAGAACAGAGAGAAAAATACAATTAATTAATTAATTAAAATAAAAAATAAAAAAATAAGTTTACTCAGTCATTTTCTCTATCCTGGGATAAGGGACATGTCCTTTACTAAGTAGTTGAGTATTGGTGAGGCTTTTCCATGAATAGCTTGGAATTCTTAGGGATGAAATATGCTGCGTGGTAAACAGATATGGCAGCATTTCAGAGGTGTCATAAGTCAGCACCGTTTTTTTTAGAGACAGTACCTTGCTCTGTCACCCAGGCTGAAGTACAGTGGCATGATTGTTACTGGAAAGGGGTCCCTATCCAGACCCCAAGACAGGGTTCTTGGATCTCACGAAAGAAAGAATTTGAGGCAAAACCATAGAATAAAGAAAGAGCAAGTTTATTAAGAAAGTAAAGGAATAAAAGAAAGGCTACTCCATAGGCAGGGCGGCAGCCTGAGCTGCTGGTTGGCCATTTTTATGGTTATTTCTTGATTATATACTAAATAAGGTGTGGATTATTCATGAGTTTTTCCAAAAAGGGGCAGGCAATTCCAGAACTGAAGTTTCCTCCCTATTTGAGACCATAAAGGTGACTTCCTGATGTTGCCATGGCATTTGTAAACTGTCATGGCGCTGGTGGGAGTGTCTTTTAGCATGCGAATGCATTATAATTAGCATATAATGAGCAGTAAGGATGACCAGAGGTCACTCTCGTTGCCATCTTGGTTTTGGTGAACTTTGGCCAGCTTCTTTACAACCTGTTTTATCAGCAAGGTCTTTATGACCTGTATCTTGTGACAACCTCCTGTCTCATCCTGTGACTTAGAATATCTAACTTACTGGGAATGCAGCCCAGCAGGTCTCAGCCTCATTTTACCCAGCCCCTATTCAAGATTGAGTTACTCTAGTTTAAACACCTCTGATATGATCACAGCTCACTGCGGCCTCGGCCTCCCAGGCTCAAGTGATCCTCCCACCTCAGCCCCACAACTAGTTGGAAGTACAGGCGTGTGCCACCACGCCTGGAACATTTTTTTAATTTTTTTTTTTTTATTTTTTAGAGACAGGATCGTGCAATATTGCCCAGGCTGGTCTCGAAGTCCTGAGCTCAAGCCATCCTCCTGTCTCAGCTTCTCAAAGTGCTGGGATTACTGATGTGAATCACCATGCCCCGCCAAGTCAGCACTTTCTACTTCAAGGAGTCTTTGAACTTTAACTTTGAAAAACTGGGTAGTACTGTTCCCATTATATTGAGTTATGTTGAGCTAGAAATTGGGACTCCAGGAAGTTAATTAACTTACCCAAGGTCACACACCTAATAAGTGATGGAGGTAAGATTTGAACGCTACCTGCACGACTTCAAAGCTTGATAGACTTCTTGTGTGCCAGCCTGCTTCTCTAAGAACATTTGTAAATGTATATACACACACACACACACAAGCACACACACACACACAAGCACACACACACACACACACATATATAATTTAGAAATCATAGTTTAAATTTAAATTGGTGGGAGATTAGTAATATGCTGGGATTTTGTTGCTTGACCAAAATCATGCAACTATTAAGTGATGGAGAAAGAATTCAACCCCAGGTCTAATAAAGGGTTTCCCATTAACCCACCGCCTCTAATTATCCGAGAACTGCGGTGCTCACAGCAGCAACATGAACATCATGTCCGTTTTGTACGGCACTTTAAAGGTCTCGGGGTTGTCATTTTGGCCCCACAATACCCCTGGGAGGCTGGCGGGGCAGACCTTCCACGCAGTTCACAAGTCAGGAAACGAAGACTGTGAAAGTTACACCTAAGGGCTCACAGGCAGGAAGTGGTCCTAAAATCTAGGTCTTGGGCAGTGAATTCTGAGTCCACAGCCTTCATCAAAAGACCTCAGAGCGATTTACCTCTTTTTTTTTTTTTTTTTCCTTTGAGACAGAGTTTCGCTCTTGTTGCCCAGGCTGGAGTGCAGTGGTGTGATCTCAGCTCACAGCAACCTCTGCCTCCCGGGTTCAAGCGATTCTCCTGCCTCAGCCTCCTGAGTAGCTGGGATTACAGGTGCCACCACACCCAGCTAATATTTGTATTTTTAGTAGAGACGGGGTTTCACCACGTTGGACAAGCTGGTCTCAAACTCCTCACCTCAGGTGATCTGCCCACCTCGGCCTCTCAAAGTGCTGGGATTACAGATGTGAATCACCGTACCTGGTCTCATTATCTCCTTTTTAAAGCAATTATTTAGAAGTTATCCAAAGCCTTAATCGGCCTTTAGATTCCTAAAATAATGACAGCTGCTGAGTGGGAATTGATTGAGTACTTACAATGCATAACACTGAAAATAACATGGGCCCTGTCTTCAAGGAGCTTACAAACCAGTACACATGCAAAGACATAAACATAACTGACTTGTATACAATAAAAATTCTTTTGAGTCTATATGCACGAAGCACAAACTGAAGCAATGATTTAAAGAGTAAGGAACATAAATATCCCTTTTGGAAACAGGAGAGCTACTTTAAGCTTTGCAGGCAAATTCTCCATAGGGGACAACTGCTTTGAGCCCACAGCAGTTTGATTATTTATTCTCTTTTCTGTGTCCAAGAGCCCAAATAAACATGTCAAAACCCTTTGGCGTCTTATTCCTGAAAAGCAATCACTATTAGTCCTATTCTGACCAATTCTCCAATGGCTCTGTTGGACTGCTACACTCTGGTTGGAAAAAAAAAAAAATCTTGCCTAAACATAAGAAATTCTCATCCTGCTCTAAGCCTTTGCATGTACCTTTACCTCTGGAAAACTGTTCCCTTCAACTCTTTACCTGGACAACACTTATTCATCCTTCAAGTCCCAGTTACACTTCATGCCCACTGGGAACCTTCTGTAATTCTTAAGTCTAGAATAAAGCATGTAGTGGTCCTCATAGGTTAGGCACTAATAAATGTCCTCCAATTCTCTCTGGCTTGAAAAAAAATAAATAAAGGTTTCTCTCTCACACACACTACATGTCCATTGCAGAGTAGCTGGGGCCTGCGCTCCCTGTTATCCTCCCTCAGGGTCCTAGCCCTAAGGAGCCTCCCCCAGCTAGAGTATTGATAGTCACCGTGAAGGAAAAAGACTTCCAGCATGTGACTTGGGTTGCTTTCACTCATATTCCATTAGTCAACATAGGTCATGCCTAACTGTAAAGAGGTGATGAAGTGAAATTTCTTGCTATGTGCAAAGGAGAAGAAGCAGAGTACCAGTGAAAGCCACTAAGAACCAGCACAGAGATCTTTCAGTTTGCTGCTATTATAGAATCCCAATATTTACCACAATTGCAGGACTTATTGAACTGTATTCCAGTTACCTGATTATTAGTCAGTGTGCCCCCACAGGACCCCAAGCTTCTGAAGGGTAAGCACTCAACCTTACTTTTATATCTAATACCTGCCACAGTGTGTGGCACATATATAAACTCAGAGGAAAAACTTGAATGAAGAGGATAATGCCTTTTTTTTTTTTTTTTTTTTTTTTTTGAGACAGGGTCTCGCTCTGTCACCCAGGCTAGAGTGCAGTGGCACGATCTCGTCTCACTGCAACCTTTGTGTCCCAGGTTCAAGAGATTCTTCCACCTCAGCCTCCCCAGTAGCTGGGACAATTGGCGTGCACCACCACGCCTAGCAAATTTTTGTATTTTTTGGTAGAGACAGGGTTTCACCAAGTTGACCAGGTTGGTTTCAAACTCCTGACCTCAGGTGAGCCACCTACCTCAGCCCCCCAAAGTGCTGGGATTACAGGCATAAGCCACCACACCTTGCCCTATTTTTTGAAAAGGCAGGTCTGTATCTTTAAATGTATGATTTCAAAATAGTTATAATTCAAAATGCTACTTGTGTCTTACATTCCTTAGGAAAGACATACATATAGCCTTGAGCTACAATTCTGACTTTGCTTGTGAATGCAAATATTTTAACAAGTATAACACACAGAAGCTTGAACCATCAATTATTTCTAGAGGTGTATGTAAAATATCTTGTTTATCCCAGTGATCTTAAATTAGACTGAAGAAAAGAACTCTACCTTTAAAAATACATCTCAGACTTTGCATTTGTCCTCAACTGGTCTAGCAGATTAATCAAAAGTTAGAGTTGCTTAACATCTAAGACGGAAATGTAATATCTATTTAGTTTTCTTAGTTATAGTGGATTTTGATGACTAAACGTGACAAGTAAATGTGAAAGATGAATTAACTGTCCTAAGATTCCAGGTTTCTAATTAGGAATTAATTTTCCTATCCACTTCAGGGCTTTAAAATATATCAGTTGAATTTTTATCCAAACAAACTGGTTTAGAAAATAATTCACCAGTTTGCTGTTGAATTCTGCCAGAACGGTACATTCTTTGAAAACATTTAGGTACTAACAAGTAGCTTGAATAAATTAAATGGCAGTGTGAATAAATATACCCATAAGGTACTTTTGGAGAAAAACACAATGTATAAGTTTGTCATAAAAATTACAGTCCGCTGAAATGTCACCTTAAGTACAAATTTATTTTCAGAGGAACCATGTCATTTTTTAAGTGCGAGTATTGGATTTAGCAATTATTAAACTTAACATGAAGAATATACTTACCAATTTTAGCTTCTTTCACTTTGAAATCTTTTTATTGGATTGGCCCTAAGGAAAATCTATGGGACGTTTTATATTTGTATAATATTTTCATATCATTATAATATTTTTATTTTGATCATCATCATAATTCTCTGAGGTAGATGAGTCATATACATTTAGCCTCATCTAACTTGGCTATTTTCCTGCTCCTACACAGTTTCCTTCTTCTCAATCCACTTTCCAGTAGTGACAATTTAACCGGTAGATTTTCATGAATACTCTCAGCAACAGACAGAGTCAACTTTGCTCTGATTAAAATTTGGGCAAGAAAATTCATCTTTTCCATCAAGGGCTTCTACCTATGGAATTTCCTCCTTTTCCTGATGACAAGACCCCAACTCGGTATCTTATGGAATATATCTGGATGCCTTCTTAAGAGAGATATGAGCTCCAATAAACAGATGTTTATTTTTAGGGTTATCTCACTTTGTTTTTACATTTGAAAACAACTATGAGATTTGTTTAATGCCATTAAAGTGTAACCAAACTAGAATTTATTCCTGAAAACCCCTGAAGTATGACATATCATACTCTCTCTGTAAAACTATAGCGTGGTTTGAACTAGGTAAAATAGTAATACATTAAGTAGCTCTTGCTATTCCTTTTTCATCATTCAGTCTCTCAACAAATATTTTTTGAGCATTTGTTATACGCCAGGCCTTATGTAGTTAGTATTAAAATGTTGAGCAAAAGCTAAGCTTAGAATGTAAGGGGGAAGATATACATTAATCAAATCATCATGTCAGGGAATGTGTAGTGGGCACTCTGAAGCATAGGGCTATGGTTTCAATGCGGTTTGTTTGTCCCCACCAAAACTCATGTTGAAATTTGATTCTCAATGTGGTGATGTTGAAAAGTAGGGCCCCTGGCCAGGCGCGGTGGCTCACGCCTGTAATCCCAGCACTTTGGGAGGCTGAGGCAGGTGGATCACGAGGTCAGGAGTTCGAGAGCAGCCTGGCCAAGATGGTGACACCCCATCTCTACTAAAAATACAAAAATTAGCCAGGCATAGTGGCGGGTGCCTGTAATCCCAGCTACTCAGAAGGCTGAGGCAGGAGAATTGCTTGAACCCTGGAGGCAGAGGTTGCAGTGAGCCAAGATGGCGCCATTGCACTCCAGCCTGGGCAACAAAAAAAAAAAAAAGAAGAAGAAGAAAAAGAAAAGAAGAGCCCAGGAGGAGGTGTTTGGATCATGGAGGTGGATCCCTCAAATGGCTTGGTGCTGTTCTCTCGGTAGAAAGTGAGTTTCTGCTTTAGACACACTGAGTTAGTTCTTGTGGGAATGGATTAGCTCCCACGAGAGTAGATTGTTATAAAGTCAGGACACACTTCAGGTTTTGCCTCTTCGAAACATGTCCACTTCTTTGACCTTTTGCTATGTTGTCACAAAGCACGAAAGCTTTTACCAGAAGCTAAGCATAGGCCAGCATCATGCTGCTTGTACTTCCCAGCCTGCAGCACAGTGCGCTAAATAAACTTCTCTTCTTACAAATTACCCAGCCTCAGGTATTCTGTTATAGTAACACAAAATGAACTAGGACAAGTGATAACCATTATTTCAAAGTGGATAATACCAAAGGAACTTTACTTAGGAGAAGAGAGGAGGTCAGGGAAGCCTTGCCTGAGAAGATGACCCCTAATCTCAGATCTGACAGACAAATAGTTAAGAATAGGGGCTTGGGAACAAGCTAGAATAAATAGAGAGTTGAAATACATACCAAAGGGCCGGGCGCAGTGGCTCACACCTGTAATCCCAGCACTTTGGGAGCCTGAGGCAAGCCGATCACCTGAGGCCAGGAGTTCAAGACCAGCCTGGCCAACAAGGAGAAACTCCATCTCTACTAAAAATATGAAAAAAAAAAAAAATAGCTGGGCATAGAGGCACATTCTATAATCCCAGCTATTCGGGAGGCTGAGGCAGGAAAATCACTTGAACCCGGGAGGTGGAGGTTGCAGTAAGCCGAGATAGGGCCACTGCACTTCAGCCTGGGCAACAGAGAGGGACTCTGTCTCAAGAAAGAAAGAGAGAAAGAGAGAGAGAGAGGGAGGGAGGGAGGGAGGAAGAAAGAGAAAGAAAGGAAGGAAGGAAGGAAGGAAAAAGAAAGAAAGAAAGTAGGAAGGAAAGAAAGAAAGAATGAAGGAGAAAGAGAAGGAAGGAAGGAAGGAAGGAAAAGAAGGAAGGAAAGATCGGGGTTGGGGAGAGGGGCTAAACTAGTATGAGGCTGGAAAGGCTGGCATGGCCCAAAATTGTGTTGCTATGGTTTCAGTGTTTGTTCCCTCTAAAACTCATGTTGAAACTTAATCCCAGTGTAGCAATATTAACAGATGGAGCTTTTATTTATTTGTTTGTTTGTTTATTTATGTATTTATTTATTTATTTTTGAGACAATGTCATGCTCTGTCACCCAGGCTGGAGTGCAGTGGCATGATCACAGCTCACTGCAGACTCAACATCCTGGGCTCAAGTGATCCTCTCACTTCAGCCTCCCAAGTAGCTGGCACTTCAGTCATGTGCCACCGTACATGGCTAATTTTTTTTTTTTTTTTTTTTTTGAGACAGGGTTTCACTGTGTCACCCAAGCTGGAGTGCAGTGGCACAAACATGGCTCACTGCAGACTTGACCTCCTGGGCTCAAGTGATCCTCCCACCTAAGCCTCCTGAATAGCTGGGACCACAGGTGTGCACCACCATGCCTAGCTAACTTTTTAAAATTTTTTGTAGAGACAGAACCTCACTATGTTGCCCAGGCTGGTCTCAAACTCCTGGGCTTAAGCAATCCACCTGCCTCAGCCTCCCAGAGTGCTAGGATTACAGGCATGAGCCACCACACCTGACCTAAGGGATGAAGCTTTTAAGAGGTGATTGGAGCACGAGGGTTCTGCCCTCATGAATGAATTAATCCATTTAAGGATTAATGGATTAGGTGTTTGATGGGTTATAACAAAGGTGGGTGTCATATAAAAGCCAGTTGAGCTGTCTCTCATACACCCTCTCACCCTGGGATGCCTTCCACCATGTTATGATGTAACGCAAGGCCCTCACCAGAAGCCAGCCAGACATGGCCACCTGATCCTGGACTTCCCAGACTCCAGAAACATGAGAAATACATTTCTGTTCTTTATAAATTACTCAGTCTCAGGTATTCTGTTACAGCAACAGAAAACTGATGAAGACACGTAAGATTTTTGCTCCTTATCACAAGGGCAATAGAGAGCCACTGGCACAGTTTAAACAAGGGATGAACATAAACAGACCTATGTTCTGGAAAAAAACACTTCTAACTTTACTGTGGAAAATGGGTTAAAAAGAACTCAAAGTGGATACACAGAGTGTAATGGGAAGTCTGGACAAGAGATGGTGGTGACTTAGATTCAGGGCAGTAGCAGTGGTGAGGGTGAAAAGTGACAAATTTGAGAGATGTTTAGATAAAATGGAGAGGACTTAGGGACGAATTGGCTACAGAAGGCGAGGAAGGAAAAGAGAACAAGAACAAATCTGAGGTCTCTGGTTTAAACAATGTTTAATTATTTAGCTAGTTAGAAAACATGAGAGGACCAGGTTTGATTCTGGTTCTTGGACATGCTGAATTTGAGGTATCTGTGAAATAGTCAAGCTCAAAGGAGGGTCTGGGCTAGAGATTTAAATTTGGAAGTCACTAGTAATTCAAACACTGGGGATATATGGAGTGATAAAAGGGGAAACAAGAACCAGGAGGGAACCAGAAGGAACTTCTCTGTGTGATGACTGAACAGAGGCAAGTAAGCCTCCGTAGGAGACTAGAAATGATTAACTAGGGGGAAAAGCAGTTAAGTCTAGTATGTCAGAATCAAGGGGGAAGTGTTCTAAGAAGGTGGGAATGATCAATAGTGTCAATTACTGATAAGCGATCAAGAGAATTGAGACTGAAACATATACATTTGACTTAACAACATGGCAAGTGATGGCAGAATTTCAACATGTTTAAATATCAGTGGGTAGCTTATGCTTGGCAGGGAGAGATACACGTAAGAGAGAGGACTTCCACTGGGATTCTGTCCAACATCATCCCAGTGGCTTCACCACTTTGTGCTATTCTGCACAATGTTAGACAATTCAGAGCATCTCCCTAAACTGCATCTTATATAAAATGGGAAGCACAACATCACACAGGATTGCTGGGAAGATTAAAATAAAACAAGAGGTGAACAGAACCTTAAACTATAAAATTGAATTAAAAAGGTGTGGCAATTATTTTTTCTCCTTAACCTGTGGTTCAGCCAAAGCTTATCTTTCTTATATCCTCTTCCCCCAGGTTCTGGCTAGATAGGTAATGCACCCAGTTATCTATGGCTGATCATGGCTTGTCATACTGCTACTCCTAGATGTCTGTGGCAGGGTCTCCTATAGCTTCAATGATAACACACAGAGAGTCTCAAAATCCATTGCAGGCCACATGGCTGAGCAGCAGGCAGAGATCATCCTGAGCAAAGACCTTTCTCTGTAGCATACCTAAAATCACAGCCAGTTGGCAACTGCCTCCTCCAGTCCTCAGAAAGCACTGATTATTAGACGATATAAAGAATGCCACTTCCTCCCTCTTCCCCTCAAATCAAATTACCCAAACTTATGAGGATTTCGGAAGGTTTTGTTTTGGTTTTGAACCAAAGGGATGTTTAGAAAAGTAAGGCAAGAATGCCATCTTGGGGTTTCAGCTAACAGCACAGTCTACCTTAACAACAGATAGGAAAAGGAATGTGTTCCTAGAGGTTGTTCAATGTCACTACAGCAATGGACTTAGATCCTTAAGGGCTGTTGCTAGTTGACTACATTTTACTGTTGGAATCCTCCAATTAAACAATTTAAAAGTCAGCTTAATTCATCACATTGGGGTTTGGCCTTTCAGTATATTGAACTTCTAGGTAAATCACTCTCAGCTTTTGCCTCCTCCTCAATGATCTTGTCATTTCATGATCTTAACAAGATGACTCAGTGTTTGGGGACATTATTTGACGACTTCCTTTTTCACCCACCCTTTCTGTTTTTTTCAATATAGATTAAAAGAAAGCAATGACAGAATTTCTCAGGTTTTTATTTTATTTTGAGAGGTATGGGGATTATGGCTTATAGAACTCGTTCCCCAAATTCAACGAGTATGACTGTAAAGTAACAGGATTCCTTGGTGGAGTGGAGTTTTATTTCTTGATAGGGCATCTTTTATAATTTTTTGACTTGCATAATTCTTCCCTCACAATTTTATTTTTTAAAAGATAGTGACGAACGCAATTATTATAGCTGGCATCTTTCATTTATCTTTCCGCATTTCACCTGTATTTACTAAAGAGAAATAAATTCAGTCAAAGGTGCAAATAATCCAGTAGCAAATAATTTGGGGCCTCAGTTTTGGGTGTTCCTTTCTTCACAAGTTCTTCCTCTTTGATGGGAAACCTTTCTTTGGATAGGTTGCCTGTGTAGTTCTATGCATGTGAGGTGCAATGTGGGATGATGAAGAGAGAAGATTTGCAAGATGCAAACATTTGTTTACATTGTGCCTTTGGTCATAGAAGCTTATATGACTGTCTTCACCCAACCCCAGAAAGGTTTTTGGTTTTTGTTTTTGTTTTGTTTTGTTTTTTTGAGATGGAGTTTCACTCTTGTTGCCCAGGCTGGAGTGCAATGGTGCGATCTCAGCTGACTGCAACCTCCGTCTCCCAGGTACAAGCAATTCTCCTGTCTCAGCCTCCCAAGTAGCTCAGGTTACAGGTATGCGCCACCACACTCAGCTAATTTTGTGTTTTTAGTAGAGATGGGGTTTCTTCCTGTTGGTCAGGCTGGTCTCAAACTCCTGACCTCAGGTGATGCTCCCGCCTCGGCCTTCCAAAGTGCTGGGATTATAGGCATGAGCCACTGTGCCTAGCTGGAAAGTTTCTTAAAATGCCTTAGAATAAGGACTCACTGTCTCCTATCTGGCATTGGGTTAGAGATCAGTAAACATTTGTTGAATCCAGCTGAAAGGTAATATTTGCACTTTTTCCTTCTTTTCCCTAAAAGTTTCAGAACACAGGCTTATTCTCTTGCCTTGAATTTGGAAACAGTTTTTGTGCCTGCATCTGTGAGACATGAAAGTGAGAGTGAGGTGAAATGAGAAAGTTGAGCACCAACCAAGGCAAGTACTAACTGCTTGTTCCTTTGTCTTCTTACTACAGAGAACAGTATGATTATTCTTCAGAAGAAAAAAATTAGCCAGGCGTAGTGGTGAACACCTGTGGTCCCACCTCCTCAGGAGGCTGAGGTAGGAGAATTGCTTGAGCCCAGGTGATCAAGGTTGCAATGAGCCATGATCACGCCACTGCACTTCAGCCTGGGCAACCGAGCGACACATGTCTTAAAAATAAATAAATGAATAAAAGCAAGACAAGGAGAGAAATTATGAATTTTTTTTTCTTTGGCCAAATGTGGAAGGGAGATAGCATGTCAGGGAAACGTCAAATATGACTCTCTTAATGTGTGTTCAGTTTCACCTTAAACTGTCTGAGACGGTTTGGGACTTGGTTTGAGTTTAGGCTCTGTGTGAGCTGTGTGACCTTAGGTAAGTAACTTAACTTCTCTATGCCCCACATTCCTCATCTGTAAAACAGGATTAATAACAGTACCTCCTTCATGAGTTTATTATCTGGGTTAAATGAGCCAATGAGTGTGAAGTGCCTGACAAATGGCCGCTGCTCTATAAAAGTGTAAGCCCAAAGGCCCAAAAGCCAACCATCCCAGGTACCCACAAGCCCATACTGCCATGGAGTATGAGCCCCCTTCTCAACATGGATGTGTGTTGCTCCTGGTTGAGGAAAGAGTGATCACATATAAATATGGTTTGTTGAGATACACTTAAATGCCTATGAAACATGAACTGCTAGGTTAACTTGTAATCATTAACATCACGTAAGTAAACTAAGCAGGAGTTAGGCATAAAACCTAAAAACAGAACTCTTTGGAGAAATGCGGACTGCAGATTAAAACAACTTCAAGAGTCTACTAACTATGAGAGGAAAATCACTGAGAAAGAACTGAAAAAAGTAGTTACTGATAGGAATGTGTCCAGGCAGAGACAAAGTCCTAGGAGAAACGCGTTAGTTCAGGGAGAGTTCAGGGTTTCATTACATGTGATATCTGGGGAGCTATTTGAACTGCAGCCCATCCTGACATGCAACAGAGAGACCCTCCTTTCCTAGCAATCAGGGGAGCTGAGAAACTCATTTAATGGATCCACAAAAGAGGAAAAAAAGATCAGAAGCCTAAGAGTTCAGTCTTTGGAGGAGAAACTTCTGAATCCATGGGTGATGGGAATAGAAATCTAACCTTAGGGCTCAAATCAGAAAATGTTCTCTGTAGACTTTTGTTTTAGAGTAATATTGATTTCAATTTTGCTCTTGAAAACATAAGCTTCACAGAAGGTAAAGGTGGTTTCATTCACTTTCTTGACTTCTATTAAAAACTTTTAAGTCATATAGTAATTTTTTTAAGTTCCGTGGTACAGGTGCAGGATGTGCAGATTTGTTACATAGGTAAACGTGTGCCATGGTGGTTTGCTGCACCTGTCAACCCGCCACGTAGGGTATTCAGCCCAGCATACATTAGCTCTTTTTCCTAGTGCTCTCCCCGCCCCTGCCCTCCCCTGACAGGTCCCAGTGTGTGTTGTTCCCCTCTTTGTATATACGTGTTCTCATTGTTCAGCTCCCACTTATGAGTGAGAACATGTGATGTTTGGTTTTCTGTTCCTGTGTTAGTTTGCTGAGGCTAATAGCTTCCAGTTTCATCCATGTCCCTGCAAAGGACATGATCTCATTCCTTTTTATGGCTGCATAGTATTCCATGGTGTACATGTACCACATTTTCTTTATCTAGTCTATCATTGATGGGTATTTGGGTTGATTTCATGACTTTTCTATTGTGAATAGTGCTGCAGTGAACATACATCTGCATGTATTTTTATAATAGAATGTAAATCATTTATTAATTTTTAAAAGTAAACATTTTATGCCTAAATAGGCATTTTCATATATTGTCGGTAGGCATGCAAACTGCTACAGTGCCACCAAAGAGCAATATGTCAATGGCTATCAAAATGACAAGTGCATATGTCTTTAATGCAGCGTTTTCTCTTTTACAACATTTACCCCACAGATATACTTGCACATGTAAATATGACATTTGTACAGGATTGCTCATTGCAACATATATAACAATAAAATACAGCTATAAAATGAATGAATTTATTTATATAATAGAATGGAAAGATCTCAAAGATATATTAAGAGAAAATAGCAAGGTCCATGACATACATAGTATACTACCATTTTTAAAAATAAACAAAATAAAAATAGGAAAAAAAATGTATGTGTGTTGATTCTAAAACGCATACAAATTATCTGGAAGAATAAATAAGAAACTAAAAACTGGTTACCTCTTGGAGAGAATATGAACTGGAGGACATGGAGGGCAAGAGGGGGAAGTTTTTTTTTTGTTTGTTTTTTGTTTTTTTTTTGAGATGGAGTCTCCCTCTGTCACCCAGGCTGGAGTGCAGTGGCCGGATCTCAGCTCACTGCAAGCTCCGCCTCCCGGATTCAGGCTGAGTCGCTGGGACTACAGGCGCCCGCCACCACGCCCGGCTAATTTTTTGTGTTTTTGGTAGAGACGGGGTTTCACCGTGTTACACAGGATGGTCTCGATCTGCTGACCTCATGATCCACCTGCCTCGGCCTCCCAAAGTGCTGGGATTACAGGTGTGAGCCACCACGCCCGGCCAGGAGGGGGAAGTTTTAACCATATGAATACATTATGTATTCCAAAAATTAAACTACAAAAAAGTCACACTTTATAAGAAACTTAAGAAAATCCCATTTTATTTTATTTTTATTTTTATTTTTATTTTTTCAAACAGGGTCTCACTCTGTCACCCAGGCTGGAGTATAGTGGCACAGTCTTGGCTCACTGCAACCTCCACCTCCTGGGCTCAAGCAATCCCCCTACCTCAGCCTCCCGAGTACCTGGGACTACAGGCTCGCACCACCATGCCTGGCTAATTTTTGTATTTTTTGTAGAGACAGGATCTCACAGGCTGGTCTGGAACTCCTGAGCTCAAGTGATTCACTTGCCTCAGCCTCCCAAAGTGGTAGGATTACAGGCATGAGCCACCACTCCCAGTCAGAACATTCCATTTTGTGCCAAAGATAAACTTCCAAACCAGCAACTTAGTATGAAATAATGGCATTTAGGAAGGTACCCCCAAAATAAATTATAAAGAAGGTATTTAAAAAGGCAAAGGCTCATATCATATGCTGATCTGAAAAGGACTCTAGTAAACCTGTTTTCCAGTTTCTTAAATCGTATTACATATCTAATGAATGTAGGCTTCAGCAGCTGGTTCACACCTCTGTTACTCAGGTTCTATGATGATAAACCATGAATAACAGTGCCAGTAAATTTTCAGCCAAGATTATATGATAAAGGTGCATCTGAAAGATTTTATAACTATCAAACCCCCATGAATATGCAGTGACCAAGCACCTGCATTTCTCTTTCTCCCTGTGGATGAAATAGAAATATAGACCTTCATGGTAGCATATATCATAAGACCTCAAGCCCCATGCCAACAGAGGCCACGTTTATTTTGATCAATAGTATATTCCTATCACTATTACAATTATCTTAGCCTAGATTTCCCCAAAAGTGGAGTGGAAGACAGAGGCTATATTTGAGTAGTTATTTGAGAGTGTGACACCAGTGGGCAAGAACGAAGGATGGAGAAGCAGTACAAGGTCGTATTATCAAGTCCAGTGCTGCAGCAGCAACAGGTAGATCCCGCAGGACCTTCTGGGGAGGCTTCTGAAATGCCTCTAGGCCCTCTTCTCAGAAGAAGAAAGTGGGAGGAACCCCATGCCCCACTGGTCCAGGCATCTCGTGGAGCTCTAACTCCTCCACCCGTCCAGGTTGCACAGGCATGAGTGCCAAGTGGACTCCCTTGGAATCCAACGGATGACACCACTGTAGAGAAGCCGGGGCAGGAAGCAAAGAGGCTCATGCTGCAGGCCAGAGGCGAAGCCCCATCAGGCTGCGTCTGCGGAGACTTTGTTGAAGTCTGCAGGGAACTGGGCGCCGCAGCTGCGACTGGCACAAGAGGCAAGTCTGAGAAGATCTGAAGTGGCACACAAGAGGTGTTTGATACACAGTGCATGTCACACAGTCAGGGCTCAATAAATATTTGTTCAATGAAAAGACCCCAGGTGACCGGATCACAGAATCAGAGAGCTGGAGGAGTCCTCAGAAGTCCATTCCTCCAACCTCCCACCTGGTGTAGGTTTTCCTTCTGAAGGAGCCTAGAGATGGATCAACACTTCTCCAAAAGCGGGGCTCATCCACCACCCGTGAGGGAGCCCCTTTTGTGTTTAAGTAGCTCTACATTCGAGAACGCTTTCCTCACACAGAGAGAAATCTATCCTGCTGTAACATCTACCATCACTTCCAGTTTGGTCCCCAACAGCAATGCTGGGGCTCGACCAGCTGTGGGCACAGTGCAGCTCTAATTCACACCTACATTGCTCATGTTAAGCCAACAGGGAGGAGAAATCCTGCATACGGTTAATCTGGGAAAACATGACAGAATAATATGAATTGGAAAGAGCTCCTGTGTTGATACAAACAAATACGTTCTTTAAAAATAAAAAGGAGGCCAAGCGTGGTGGCTCACTTCTGCAATCACGGCACTTTGGGAGGCCATGAGTTCAAGACCAGCCTGGGCAACATGGTGAAACCCTATCTGTACTAAAAATATAAAATTTAGCAGGGCATGTTGGTGAATGCCTGTAGTCCTAGGTACTCAGGAGGCTCAGGTGGAAGGATTACCTGAGCCCGGGAAGTTGAGGCTATAGTGAGCCATGATCGTGCCACTGTATTCCAGCTTAGGCAACAGAGTGAGACTCTGTTTCAAAAAATAAAAAAATAAAAATAAAAAGGAAATAAGTCTGTGAATACTTGAATAAAAAGAAAAAAAACCTTGGTCTTACTTCTTGGAGAGCAGGGTATTTTTTCTTTTTTCTTTCTTTGAGACAGAGTCTTGCTCTGTAACTCAGGCTGGAGTGCAGTGGTGCAATCTCGGCTCACTGCAAGCTCCACCTCTCGGGTTCATGCCATTCTCCTGCCTCAGCCTCCCGAGTAGCTGGGACTACAGGGGCCTGCCACCATGCCTGGCTAATTTTTTATATTTTTAGTAGAGATAGGATTTCACCATGTTAGCCAGGATGGTGTCGATCTCCTGACCTCATGATCTGCCTGCCTTGGCCTCCCAAAGTGCTGGGATTACAGGTGTGAGCCACCACACCTGGCCAGGGTATTTTTTCTCACACTCTATGCTCTTAGCTGAGCCCACTTGGAGGAAAACATCCACACTGTTGATTGTCTTTGCTTAAGTTCATGACCACTCACCTTGAGGGAGCCCCTCGTTGACTTGAAAGTCCTACCAGTTCATTCACTCTCCCATTCCAACACCTTTTCCCCATGGCCGCTCTCAGCTGATGGCCTTGCTTCCTATTTTATTGAAGACATAGAAGCACTCAGAAAAGTCCACCAACTGCCATCGCTATATCCACCAGCATCTGTGGATGTGATACTGGCATCTGTGACCACATCCCTCGGCTTTCTTCCTGTTACTACAATGTGGTGTTTTAAGAATATGTGCACAAACTCTTTGGCATTACTCCCTTCAAAAAGTGGAGCCTAAAATCCCTTCCCTAGACTGAGAACTGAATGACTTGGTCCTAAAAAATAGAATGTGAAGGCACTGAAGTTGTGTGAAGTTTTACAACCCAGGCCAGGTTGTAAAAGCATTGAGGCTTCTGGCTTGTTCTTTCTTGGATCATTTTCTCTGGGGAAAAGTGCTATGTTGTCAATACATTCAAGTAGCCTATGAAGGAGTCCATCAGTAAGGAGCTGAGGCTTCCCACCAGCAGCCAATATAAGCTCTCCAGTCATGGGAGTGCGTCATCTTGGAAGCAGATCATTAGCTCCCAGACAAACCTTCTAATGGCTCCAGTCTTGGCAAACATCTTCACTGCAACCTCATAGGAGATCTTGGCCCAGAACTACCCAACTTAGATGCTGCTAAGTTTCTGATCAGCGTATATTGTATGAAATAATAAATGTGAGTTTTTCAAGCCACTAAATTTGGGGGCCATTTGTTATACGGCAATAGATTACTAACACAATACAAAAGAATTATCTGTGATTCCACCATAGGCAAACACTTCCTTTGTACCCAAAGTCCTATCCCCTCTCACCAACTCAAAAACATTGTTCAAGCAATTGTCCCCTTTCACTCCGGCATCACCAATATTTTCCTCTTTAGGGGATCATTACCATCAGCATGCCAACATGCTATAATATCTTCCATCAAAAAAGCAAGCAACACATACCTCTTGACCTCACAACTGCCTTCTAGCTACAGCCCTATTTCTCTATTCCCCTTCATAGCAAAATCCCTCAAAGGCAAGTCTGTACTTTCTGTCTCTACTTTCTCTTCTTTGATTCTCTACTGAACTCTCAAAAGATCTCAACACTAAAATCCAGTGTTCCTGTTTTGTTTAACCCCTCAGCTGCATTTGACATAATTGATCACTCCCTCCTCCATGAAATACTTGCTTCACTTTCTTTCTGGGACATTCCTCTTTTTTGCTCTCCTTCAAGTTTTCTGAGCATTCCTTCCCAGGTTTTCTGCTGATTTTCTCCTATCTTCCTGACCCCTAATTGTCAGAGTGTTCCCAGGCTCAGTTCTTG
Organism: Papio anubis; assembly: GCF_008728515.1. Classification (NCBI taxonomy): domain Eukaryota; kingdom Metazoa; phylum Chordata; class Mammalia; order Primates; family Cercopithecidae; genus Papio; species Papio anubis. The sequence goes on from NC_044982.1 coordinate 129,158,617, forward strand.
AGTCAATTTTCTTTCTTAAGATACCTGCCATTATTATGACCACCTTCTGTGATCACTGCTTGAATCCATATTGGTCATCACCCCTGCTCAGGCTCAGGATTCTGAGCACTCAATGCCTGCATTAATCAACTGGCAGCACAGTTAGTCTGTGCGTCCACCAGTCCACATCCAAGTAATTCACTACTTTAAAAAATCAGTAGAACCAGTTATTTTGATACATTAAGACCAAAGTCACAACAAATGTAAGATTGTTTTTATTATTTTTCAACTGGTTGAGTTGATGTTAGGTATACTACTGCCTTAATTCAGGCTGCCATAACAGAAATACCATAGATTGGGTGGTTTAAGCAACAGAAATCTATTCCTCACAATTCTGGAGACTGGAAAGTCTAAGAGCAAGGGACCAGCAGATCTGGTGTCTTGTGAGGGTTCACTTCCTGGTTTGCAGATGGTCATCTTCTCATCGTATTCTCAATGAACTTGCCAGTGGTGTGAGTGTGCCATCTTGGAGGCAGATCCTTAGCTCCCAGACAAGGCTTCTTATGGTTGCAGAGAGAGACAAAGCAAGCGCTCTTGTGTCTTTTTACAAGGGTATTAATCCCATTCATGAGAGCTCCACCCTCGTGACCTAATTACCTCCCAAAGGCCCCACCTCCTAATATTGAGGATTAGAATTTCAACATATGAATTTTAGAGGGCCAGAAACATTCAGTCCATAGCAACTGCCTTCAGCCAGAATTTCTGTGGCTATCCTGTGAATCATGGGATGTTCAGCAGCATCTGTGGTCTCTCCCAATGAGATGCCAGCAGTTACCAACATCCGAGTTGTGATAATCAAAATGTCTCTAGACATTGCCAAAAATCACTCCCAGTTGAGACCCACTGCCTTAGACGTGTGTGTGTGTGTGTGTGTGTGTAGGCAGGTAGATACGTTGAGAGATTTATTCAATATTGATATAGAGATGAAAAGGCTAACATTAAACAAACCCTTCTTAGGCTAGTGAATTACAGCTTTTAGTTTCTGTGCTTATGTTGAGGGTGGATGTCCCTGCTACACAGACCAATCCACTGGCAGGTATTCAAGAAGGCATCTGGAAATAAGGGGCTAATAAAAGGCAAAGCTAACAAGGCTCCAACCAGATCAGCAAGTACCATATACATACATACCTGTATTATCATACCACGACACTGTTGTGAAATGATTTCTTCCCATTTCCCTAAAATGCTATGAGCAAATCAAGGGTGAGAGCCACCCTCTGGCACAGTTCCTAGAGCCTCATTTGTGTTCAGCAGTTTTTAATTGGCACCAAATGTGGGCACTACCCTACCCCATGTATGGCACTACCATACCTCAGGCATGGGGATAGGGTCACCCACTCTTTCTTCCATGCACAGCTCCCTGACTGCATGTGGCTCCACTCTTTAAACCTGTCTTAGGCTTTTGTTTTAGCCAGATTCTTTATGAAGTCCTTTTATTTTCTGTTCTCTTCTATTTGAGAATTAACTTTTCACTTGGTAAGGATCTAAGTATGTCCCAAGTACACCCTGAGGTTAGCTGGATAAGGGAGTGTTAATAGTCCCGTGAGGAACCTAGCTAGTAAGACAATGGTATTCTACAGGAGGAGATACTAGCAAACTCCATTCATCCACCACGACCATTGATAACCCCCCAATAGCTGACAGAAAAATTGTGTACCACACAGTGTCCGAAGGATAGCTGGGGCTGGGAGCTGTTGCTGGGAGGGAAAGAGGCACATTGCTCTCATAAAGCTTGACAAAAAATAAATATATATATGTGTGTGTATATGTGTGTGTGTGTATGTGTGTGTGTGTGTGTGTGTGTATCTCATGGGACATTAGGGCTAGAAAGAACCCTGGAGGCTGTGTTCTCTAGCCCTTCTTTCTACAAATCGGAACAGCCTCCAATGCCCAGGGAGGTGTGTCTCCTCTGAGGTCAAACAGAATTTTGATAGCACAGCTCTGACAAGAACATTACCCTCTTGGCTCTGGATTCAGCTCCATTTCTACCTCATTGTGCTATCCCAGTTGGCAGGTACAGCAACTTTAAGAGACATCGCTCTGAAAGAAGGACGAGCTCAACCCTCTGGCAGAGCTCTATCCCACCTCAGCCACTCCAGCCCACCCCCCAACCTTGACTCAGAGCGCAATGGCTCCTTGCATCCTTGGACAGTTTCTACTTGCATCTGCATCGATTAAACCTTGATCTCATTTATTATCTCAGGAAATGGTCTCAAGGTCACAGGGCTGGAAATTTAATTATGGTAGCAGTATATTAAGTGGCACATTTAAAGATGCTGAATTGTGGTAATTAATTTTTTGGATGGTGGTCTCGGAGGAACGGGTTTTCTCTACCCTGGGTGTTTGGCATCCATCATGGCCATTGAACTTGGCAGCTGTCTTTTAGCTTTAAACTGCCTCGTTATTCATCTTTTATGACTAGCCTTTAAAAACACTAGGCGCCGATACCCCCTTTTATTGTAATATATGTGTGTGATGGGAACGGAGCCATACTTCACCTTTGCTATAAAACATGAACCAAGGGTGCCAGCAGCTACCTAAGCTGGCCTCTAAATTGAGACAACAATTACCCTTCGCTGACATCTAGTGTCAAGGCATGAGATATAGCTGAAGCACTGAATCCATTGGCTTGGAAAACGTACACTTCCCCAGTGATAAAGCCTGTCTCACCCACGAGGCTCCAGCCCCAGCGGGTAGGAAGGGAGCAGAGGGATTAACTTGGCCCTGACTATTGACTTTGCTATGGTTCTAGGTTATCCAAGGGGGCACCCGTCTGCCAAGGCCTTAAAGAGCTTGTAATGTTTAACGAAGTGACAGTCATTAAATGTGTTTGGTTCAAATATTAGGTTCAATGAGCCTGGGTGGCACTTAATAGAGAGGTGGAAAATATGAATTAAATTAGAGAGATTCATTAAAGAAATTGGCCTGGAGCCCAAGAATGACTGGTTGTCAGACAGAGCTGCCAGGACTTAGGAGCTCATTCAGTGAGGGAAACTCAAATCAGGTTTAGGTTTTAAATTCCAGAATGCCACTATAAAATAGGTTTAAATATTGATCAGCCTTTGTGAAGAAAGGGATAGCCATAAAAACTGACTATTGTGGCGTAGATAATTCTTTTTCTGCAGAAAGTTGGGGCCATGTCCTGTGCCGTTGCCATGGATGGCTGGCAGCATCCCTGTAATCCCAGCACTTTAGGAGGCCAGGTGAATCACTTCAGGTCAGGAGTTGTGAGACCAGACCATGGCTTCAACACAGCGAAACCCCGTCTCTACTGAAAAATACAAAAATTAGCTGGGCGTGGTTGAGCACCACTGGCCTGTAATACCAGCTACTAGGGAGGCTGAGGCAGGAGAACCTCTAAGCTTGAACTGCCAGAAGGTGGAGGTTGCAATGAGCTGGAGACAGCACCACTGCACTCCAGCACGTCTGAGCTGCCAACAGAGCTGAGACTCGTGACCACTCATGCCTGACTGTGACCTCCACTTGGTTTGCTGGCCAGTATGTTGGACTTTGGCCTGCTTAACTCTCACTCTTGTCTTTGACCACAGCCCCAAGTCCTGATCATGAGCATCCTATGATCTCGTGATCTCATTTTGGTAGCACTTGTCCTATAACTGAGTCTTCACACCAGCTCACATGTCTCCACCACAGTCGGTCAGACAATCAGCACGTGTCTCCTGCTGGGGATCCCACGGGAAACAAGGCCATCAGAAACTCTGCCGTCACAGAATCTACATGCTAGTGGTGAGAGATAGCCAATAAACACATCAGTGAATACTCCATTTTCAGATGATGATAAGTGTGATGAAGAAAATAACTCAGGTAATTGGACAGAGTGCAGAGGGGAGGGTGGGCTACTCTAGCCACGGTCAGTAAAGGCCTTACTGAAGAAGTGAAGAGAACTAAAATGTGAACAATGAGAAGGTGGCCCTGAATATGGTGTTCCAGCCATTACAACAGGCTGTATTTTGTTTTTTTTTTTTTTTTTTTTTTTTTGAGACGGAGTCTCGCTCTGTCGCCCAGGCTGGAGTGCTGTGGCCGGATCTCAGCTCACTGCAAGCTCCGCCTCCCGGGTTCCCGCCATTCTCCTGCCTCAGCCTCCCGAGTAGCTGGGACTACAGGCGCTGCCACCTCGCCCGGCTAGTTTTTTGTATTTTTTAGTAGAGACGGGGTTTCACCGGATTAGCCAGGATGGTCTCGATCTCCTGACCTCGTGATCCGCCCGTCTCGGCCTCCCAAAGTGCTGGGATTACAGGCTTGAGCCACCGCGCCCGGCCCAGGCTGTATTTTAAGAAGAAGAAACTTAGTAAGATTATAATATACATAGAGTAAAGTGTCTAAATCTTAATGGTACATCTATATAAATATGCACACACACACACAACTACCACCCAGCTCATGATATCCAATGTTTCCATCATGGAAGGCCCATTTCTATGCCTTCTTCCCTGACAGTACACACCCCCAGAGATAACCATTCTGACTTTGGTTGCCATTAATTCATTTTGTCAACAGGCTGCATTATATTTTATTGTGTTTTGTTTTTTCTAGGAAACTCAGATAGGTCTTCTATACCAGCAAATTTTCATAAATCCGTTTAAAACTCTAGTTCCTTAGAAAGCTGAAGGGGGCCACTACAGCTCCCCTGGGACACGAAAGGAACAGGTCATGATGGAACCCACATCACCAAACCTCATCAGGTTAATCCAACCCTGGCTGATTCAGGGATGCCTGGAGGGGAAGAGACACAAGGGAAGACTGAATCTCTGTGTTTTCATCTCAACCTGCTTCCTTCTTGTTTGCTGAACAAACTCTCCTGCCAGAGAGAACAGCAGAAAAACATGGCTCTGCCAAAACCCCGTTAATCTATGAGGCTGTAACAAATCACAGGATGAAGCCTATGACACATCAATTACACTATAAACCAAGGGCATTTAAGGGAATTGGCAATCAGGTGCAAGATCTTGGTCACCCACACCCAGCCGGTGTGGCTCGAGTCTTGGACACTCTGCTGTTTATTGGCCCAGCTGTGAGGTGATGGCTCAGTGGTAAGCAGGTGGCTGTGAGAGTAAGAAATGTATCATGCCCACAGTGGTCTGAGTGAAGATTCTAACTAAGGTCTACATGGGCCATACCTGGTGTATTCTTTAAACTAATTCTTGTTTTTCACACAACTTAGTTATATTGAAGAGAAATTATCCAGAAATTGAAAAATTGCTTCTAAAACTGCCATTGATTAACTAGAAACTTGGCCAGCTGAGTTGAAAACTTGGTGTCACAGTTTCTTTATCTGCTACACAGAGATTATAATATATGCATTACTACCTCATTGAAGCATCATCATACATAGAGATATACACATATACATACAAACACATATAGGTCAAGAGACCTAAATTTAAGGGTGATTATATTTATATATGAGTTGGTATTTATTTGTCATCCATTTGAAAACTATTATATGCTTCCACTATGTGGAAGGGCTTCATTTCCCTAAAGGAGCTTACATGCAGAAAAGAAGAGAGGCTGGAATTAGAAATGAGAAATCCACATGCAGGCGTCCAACAAAAACTACATACATTATAGTCCACCAAGCCGCGAGTTCCCCAAAGAATAGGCTCCCGTTGCATTGGTCTTTGAATTCCATGAAGCAGTCGGCGCTTGAGAACTGGAATGATTGGATTTCTTAGACTGATCTGGGGCAACGTTGTGTGAGGTGTAGTAGAACTCCTCAGCCCTTTGCCCATCTTGCTCCCTTTCCCCTTTACCCATTATCCTATTATTCCATGGACAAGAGAATGGAGCAGAGAAAAAGAAGAGGCAAGGAACAAAGTGAGCAGAAGTGAAAAGTTTACTAAATCCAGGAAAGTGTATTGTGACTGGTTCTGCCAGCACCATTCTCAGGATCAAGCACCTGCTCAGGGTCTCACAGCCAGTTAATGAACCCAAACTAGCACTCAGGTCTTCTAGTTGCAGGCTGTTTCTTATTCACAGGAGATAGCTCACTAAATCAGAGTGCTTGGCTGCAAGCAACTGGTACCAATTTGGGCTGACACAGGAGGAAAAGAGTTTATTAAAAAGATATTGCCAGGCAAAAATCACCAGTAGACACAAAAATTATGTGGTGAAAAGTATTAATTTATATATTTAATTTTTAATTTTTGTTTTTTTTGAGATGGAGTTTAGACCTTGTTGCCCAGGCTGGAGTGCAATGGCACAATCTTGGCTCACTGCAACCACTGCCTCTCAGATTCAAGCGATTCTCCTGCCTCAGCCACCCAAGTAGCTGGGACTACAGGCATGTGCCATCACGCCCAGCTAATTTTGTATTTTTAGTAGAGACGAGGTTTCTCCATGTTGGTCGGGCTGGTTTCAAACTCCCGACCTCAGGTGATCCGCCCTCCTCGGCCTCCCAAAGTGTTGGGATTACAGGCATGAGCCACTGAGCCCAGTTGAAAAGTAGTTAAAGAAAAAGATATTCACAGATGGCAAAGCACAGATTACGTACTACAAGATTACCTGCGAAAATGAAAAATCTACATTTACAGTGGAGAAATCTGGCAGTGATCATCCTAACCAAGTGGCCAAACATAAAACCACCAAGAGTGGAGCCCCCGCCAGTAATGTGATGGGTATTCATACAAGACCACTTACGAAATATGCCTTCCAAAAAAATGTTAACTTGAATTTAATCAGGCGTCTAGCCCTCATTTAAGATTTACAGGAAATACAGGGAGAGTGATGAATAAATTAAACAACACCACAAGGAAGCTATTAATCAGGAATGTAGCACAGCCTATGACACAACTGTTTTACCCTTCAAAAAGTCAATGTCATGAATGAGTTGTTCAAAGAAAGACTGCAGACAAAAAGAAAATAAACTGCAGTCGTGAACCTGGATCAGATCCTGCTTTGAAAAGAATAGTTATAATAGTTATTCTCCAACTGGAGGAATTTATATATGGGTTGTACTCCAGAGAATATTATGATATTGATGATTTTCTTAGGTTTGATAACAGTATCGTGATTTTGTTAGAGATTACACTTACTTTTAGGAGATGTATTCTGAAGTATTTAGGAGCTAAGTGTCAGGAGGTCAACAACTTTCAAGTAGTATAGCAAAAATAAGAATAAAATTAGAAATATACACACACAAGCAGTGAGGGATACAGTAAATATAGTAAAAGGTTCCAATTGTTGAAGCTAGGTAGAGATAATACACGTGTTCAACAGAGGAGTGGGGAAAAATACTGAGTAACTTAGATAACTGGACAAAGGATTGCAGGACCAGTGCAGAGGCTCAGCCTTCAGGAGCAAGGCCTAAATCACACTGCACAAATGGCCAGGTGAAAGCGTGGCATTGCTACCCTGACCACCTGAGGGTGCTGCCTCTCCTCTGTCCCCAGTGCCGCTTCTGGCTTGAAACCACTGGGGTAGATACCTCTGTTGCCTCTGCTGCACCAAATGCTAGACAGCTGTATCATCCCCTCCACCAGCAATTATGGAAACCCTGCACAAAGCCTTTTTCTGCAGCGGCTAAGATGAATCAAAGCCTCCTGCTGATACATCTGATTACGGGAGCCTAATCAGATGTGGGGTTTGGCAACATGACCAAAACCCATCTCTACAGCAAATACAAAAAATTTACCGGGCATGGTGATGCGCGCCTGTGGTCCCAGCTACTAAGGAGGCTGAGGTGGGAGGATGGTTTGAACCTAGGAGGTGGAGGTTGTAGTGGGCTGAGATCATGCCACTGCACTCCAGTCTGGGAAACAGAGGCAGACCCTGTCTCAAAAAGTTGCATATCTTTAATGTTGAGTCTTGAGTATGGAAGTTTACTTGTGAGCCAACTGTGGGATTTATTTATTTGGGCATATTGCCTTGTTTGATTATGTTACTCTCTTGTTTTCTTTTAAAACGCTTGGAGGCCTTCAGGCATAGATGTCCATAAATTGAAATGCATTATGAGGCCAGGCATGGTAGCTCATAGCTGCAATCCCAGCACTTTGGGAGGCCAAGGCTGTAGGATCACTTGAGGTCCGGAGTTCAAGACCACCCTGGCCAACAGGGTGAAACCCTGTCTCTACTAAAAATGCAAAAATTAGCCTGGCATGGCAGTGCACATCTTTAGTCCCAGCTACTAGACAAGCTGAGGCAGGAGAATCGCTTGAACCTGGGAGGCGGAGGTTGCAGTGAGCTGAGATCGTGCCACTGCACTCCAGCCTGAGCAACAGAGTGAGACTCTACCTCAAAAAAAAAACAGAAAGAAAAAAAAAGAAAAGAAAAAGAAACACATCATGATTATTATTGTTCACAATGTTTCAAAAATAAACTCTTTCATCAGAATGCATAATCAAGACATCACATAGGGGCAATTTTTAAAAACATTTTATGTTTTATCCATTGAAAATCTGAGGTTGATAGTGAAACTCTCCTGGCAGTTGGTGAGAGATTCAAATACAACTGAATTCATATTTACCATGACTGAATATTAATATCCATTAGCACATTTTCTATTGATAAATTCAGAAAGGGAATTCACGGTGCTGTCTCAGGGAGTGTTGGAAGGTAGCTTTGACCCCGTCATTTGTCATCATTATAGGGAAGAGCTACGGCCCACAACTTATCATTTGTTTATGGCAGTAAATACAGCAAAGAAGACATGCGGGGTGGCACGGTGAGGCTGCCGGCCCTCCTTCATGTTTCCCATTTAGGAGTTTGCAACACTCCAGATATTCAAGCCACATGCCTAGGAGGCATCTTTGATACTTTTCTCTCCCTCACTACCACCCCCAATACCCAATCCACCTCTAGTCTTTAACTCTTAAATATCTCTTAAATCCCCTCGCTTATCTTGATTTCCTTCATTGCCAATCCTCACGCAAGCTACCATCGTATTTCCCCTGCACTGCAGCAGCCTTCAACTGACCTGCTTATGACAATAGTGCCCCAGTTCCATCTGTTCTTCATCTGCAGCTTGAGAGATCTCCTTAAAGTGCAAAACCAGACTGGATATTTTGTTGCTTTCATCTCCCTACCACTAGCCACCAACCTAAAAGTTACATTTACAATAGAATCCAAAATCTTTAGCATGGCCTATATGGCTTTGTAGACTATAGCTCCCCCACCTCATCTGCTTTCCAGCCTTATCCAGCGCCTCTTGTTCAGGGATCCAGCTACATCAACTTTGTCTAAGCATTTGCTATGCTCCACGCTCCTTCTCCCCTCTAAGTCTTTATACCTCTACTTGGTACTTGTCCTTTTCCCACTGATACTCACTCTTGAGTAATGCTCCCCACAAACTAGATATCTTAGTTCATTTTATGCAGCCATAACAAAATACCTTAGACTGGGTAATTAATGAAGAACAGATATTTATTTCTTACAGTTCTAGGGGCTGGGAAGTCCAAGGTTGAGGGGCTTTCATCTGGTGAGGACCTTCCTGCTGCATCATTCCATGGTGGAAGGCAGAAGGGCAAAAGAGTGCAAGCGGGCAAGAGAGTGCAAGCGAGCAAGAGAGGGTCAAACTCACTTTTATAATAAACCCACTCTCACAATAACAAGCCCTAATCCCCTCTTAAAAGTCATGAGACCTAATTACTTCCTGAAGTTCTCACCTCTCAACACCAATGCGTTAGGGATTAAGTTTCCAACATGTGAACTTTGGGAGACACATTTAAACCATAGCACTAGATGTGTTCTGTGCTCTCATAGCACCCTCTGTCTTTCTTTCATCTATCACAGTTTGGAATTGCACATATATTGGTGCAATTGTTCTTCTATTATCCCCATTAGACTGGCAACACCTTGAAGGCAGAAACTGTGTTTCAGCTCCCTTTGTGTCCTCAGTTCATAGCATAAAGCCTAGACATATAAGGTGCTAAGTAAATACTTGCTGAATTAAAAACATGTGAACAAATAAATGAATGTAAGTGACTACGTTCTTGTCAGACAGGGGTGAGAAAGCCCAGAAAACATTCAGATGGCACCATGTGTTGGACGTTGTTTTTGAACCAGGGCCGTGAATGCTGGCTGATCTCATCTCCTTTCCCCAGATGAGAGGCTGGGCTGATCAGTTCACATCCAGATAAGTTCAAAGATTTGAAAGGCATATCTGAGGAGCAATGAAAACTGACTTGCAGAACTTGCTGAGATCTCAATCCAAACTTAGATTTCCATGATTGAAATTCTCATAGTTACCTCCCCTGAATTGCACTCAACTTTTCAAAATGAGATTTTATGGGAACTGATTGTCATTAGATAAATGGGTGACTTCACTAATGTATAATACAATTTTCAATTACAGCGTATGTATAATAATTTACATTTCTTGTTTGATGGTGTGATATTTATGTGACATATTCTGAATGAGACCCGGCTGCTGTTTACATAATGATCTTGCTTTTCTCTTAGAGAAGATCTCGTTTTCAATTTTCTTTTTGTGCAGCAAGGTATTGTCATTCCAAGATAAACATTGTATATTATAGAATGTGCAGGTGAGAAACATCAATAAAGTAATAATTTAGATGGGTTTTAATAATTTTTATATATACCACTGAATTAGGTAATAGAGTGGTTCACCTTTCATAAAATGTTGGAATAAAAATGTCCCTAAAATTATAGTAAATTTTTTGTGATCTATTGGCTCTATGATCACCCTTGTGGCAAAGTGCCATTGAATAGCAAAAATCAATATTTTATTGAATATATTTTAGCATTAACATAATATTTGTTGCCAGAATGCTGCTCTGAAGCTGGAACAATATCACTGGGATATGTCTTTTTTCTGACCTTTAAGACTAGGTCTACATGAAACAAAGGATTTTATGCATTTAACCCCAAATGTCATTCTTCGATTTCTGGCTAGAGATGGTTGATGGATAAAAGATAAAATAACTCCCAATCAAGAGCTTTCCAGGCCGGGCACAGTAGCTCATGCCTGTAATCTCGACACTTTGGGAGGCTGAGGCAGGCAGATCACTTGAGGTCAGGCGTTCAAGACCAGCCTGGCCAACATGGCAAAACCCCGTCTCTACAAAAAATACAAAAATTAGCCAGGCATGGTGGCAGGCGCCTGTAATCCCAGCGATTCAGGAGGCTGAGACAGGAGAATCACCGGAACCCAGGAGGCAGAGGTTGCAATGAGCCAGCATCGTGCCACTGCACTTCGGCCTGTGTGACAGAGGAGATTCTGTCTCCAAAAAAAAGAGAGCTTTCCAGATAGAAAACTCTTCTTAAAATAGCAAGCTGCGGGATAGGGAAGAAGAGCACAAAGGAGCCAAGTAGCAGGCTATAGTACCCATGGTTTTGAACCTAAGGAACCACATTTGCACAGAGAGAAAGGCCAAGCAGGTACCTGCAGCCCTTCACCCTGCTTCAGCTAGAGCAGCTCTCCTTTTAGCCATTTTTATATTGGTGTTCCCAGTAAGAATTCATTTAAAAAGGAGAAGCGGCTATTTTAAAAACTTTGCAAAAACACTTAATGGTGAAAAGAGCACTGTTCTAGAACTCAGCCCTCTGAACTCCATTTCCTCATTTATAAAATGAAGAGTTTGTATCTGACAGTCTCTAGCATTCACCTATTCCACAATTCATACTGCCTTATTCCAGGTCAAATGGTAGTGTAGACATGGCTATTATTTGGCATAACAACCTAATTATGCCATGTTATCAAACTGCATGCTTGCCTCCCTTTTAACGTAACAAAAGATGTAAAATATCCAGGAATGGAACCAGCAATATATCAATGGCACTGGCTTCAGATATAAAATGCTCGCTTTAACATGGATCGCTGGAAAATATTCAAACAGTCCTCATAGTTTCTAGAGTACAGGGTGAAATACCATACATTTCTCAAGATACATCTGCATTCAAATTAGCCCAACACTGTATTAAGTTACAAATAAGCCTACAATTTTACCATAATTAAGAAACATTTCAGAGTAATTTCAGATGGTGTTCTGCTTATAAGTTATTCTAGCAGTAAGCAATTTGTTGAGTTTCTCCTCTCTGCAAATAAATAAAAACTCCTCAGCTAAATAAATTATGGGAAAGTTTAAAAATCAAATAAACAGCCATTAAAATAATATAAATATATAGTTGTTAGCATGGGAAAATGTACAAAATATATTAAGTGAAAAATCCATTAACAAAGCAGCATATAAAATAGTATTTCATTTTGGGGAAAAAAAATTGCATGTACATGTAAGCACATAGGAAAAAGCTTTAGGCCAGACAGGGTGGCTTACACCTATAATCCCAGCACTTGGGGAGGCTGAGGCAGGAAGATCACTTGAGGCCAGGAGTTTGAAACCAGCTTGGGCAACATAGCAAGACACCATCTCTCCAAAAAATAAAACAATAAAAAATTAGCTAGGGGTGGTGGTACAGGCCCACAGTTCTAGCTACTTGCAAGGCCAGTGTGGGGGGGTCTTCTGAGCCCAAAAGGTTGAGGCTGAAGTGAGCCATGATCATGCCACTGCATTCCAAACTGGGCAACAGAGCCAAAGCAAGACCCTGTCTCAAAATAAAAGAAAAAAGAAAACAATCTGAAAGAAAGCCATGGCTATCTCTGGATAGCAGGATACTCAGTGATTATGATTTCCTTCTTTGTTACCTTCTAGTGTTCTGAAATTTTTAGCAAGTTTATTGAAATTGGCATGGGAAAGGCAATTTTGGAAGCAAGAAACCTCACTAGTTTCTTGTTCTCATATATTGTTTTTAAAATATACAAATGACGGCCTCTTAGAAATAGTGTTCTATCAAGAATCAGCCAGCTTTCCCTGTAAAGGGCTAGATGGTAAATATTTTAGACTTCTGGACTTTACATCCTTCTGCAAATGATATGGTTAGCTAAGCTTTATGTGCCCACCCAAATCTCATCTTGAATTATAATCCCCATAATCTCCACCTGTCAAGGGAGAGACCAGGTGGTGGTAATTGAATCTGTTCTCGTGATAGTGAGTGAGTTTTCATGAGGTCTGATGGTTTTATAAGTGTTTGGTAGTTCCTCCTGCCTTCATTCTCCCTCCAGGCGTCTTGTGAAGAAGGCGTCTTGCTTCCCCTTCACGTTACACCATAATTGTAAGTTTCCTGAGGCCTCCCCTTCACGTTACACCATAATTGTAAGTTTCCTGAGGCCTCCCAGCCGTGCATAAATGTGAGTCAATGAAATCTCTTTTGTTTATAGATTACGCAGTCTCGGGTAGTTCTTTACAGCAGTGTGAAAACAAACTAATACAGTAACCATTCAGCTTTGCCATTATAGCATAAAGGCAGCCATAGACAATAGGTAAATGAATGTGCGTGACTGTGTCTCCGTAAAACTCTGCAAAAATAGGAGGCAGTCCACGAATCAGAGTTTTCCAGCCCCTAGAATAGTAGAAGGAGCCTTGGCCACAGACAGACAAGGGTCTTAATCCTTGCTCCACGGCATGTAGCTGCATAATGCCTGGGAGACCTGATTTTCATGTATGTATGATGGGAAGAACAACTTCCACCTTGAAGGCTTGTGTGAGAAAGTCCATCTCAAAAAATGGTGCACATAATGATTGTGTCCTGCCTTCTTTTTATAGCACAACTGGGGAAAAAAGTGAAGTGTGTTAAATAAAATAAGATTTAAACGCAGACTAAATTCTAATGCTGGGATTACAGGCATGCACCACCACGCCTGGCTAATTTTTGTATTTTTAATAGAGACAGGGTTTCACAATGTTGGCCAGGCTGCTCTTGACCTCCCGACCTCAGGTGATCCACCCGCCTCGGCCTCCCAAAGTGCTGGGATTACAGGCATGAGCTACCGTGCCCGGCCTTAAATATATTTCTTAAATATAATATTCAAATCCAAAATACAGTGATTTGTGCGTATTCCTGTTTGTTTCCAGGGAAATAAAGTCTATAAAAGGCAGATAGCCTTCTTCAAATAAAAAAGTCCAGTGGGTCCAGGAGGGATGAAATTGGAATCCAGCCTCTGCTCCAACTATTATAGAACACTTCTGACATGAGTCTGTAAAATTAATTCAGATGGTTTGCCAAAGCCACCAGTCTTAATTAATGACTTACTATAACCTCCACTTTTATTAGGTGTATATTTCTAGTATATTGGCATGTATATTAATACTGGCCTGTGAATAAACTGACAGTTCTTAAATGATATGAGATAAACTTATTTTCTTACGAGGAATTCACTTTTGCCTTGAACTTATAGTAAAATGATTATTAGTTCAGTAAATTATGACTTCAGTTTTTTTATCCCTTTGCAATAGACTGTCCGGATTTCTTTTCTTGATGATGCTTTGGATGAGTCTTTTTAGTTATTCTCGTGCTCTAGCAAGTAGGACTCTTAGCTTTATAGCCATAAACTTTCCAAGTGGAAAAACATTCACTAAATTTCTGCTAGTTTTCTTTTTTTAGTAATATCCCACCCTGGTTTAACAACATTCCACAATATTCCTAATATTTTGAAGGATGTATTAAATATATGTATACACACACATATATCACAGCAACGTTTATTAGAATCTTCTGTAACTTGCAATAAAATGCATATAGTACATTTAGATGGAGATAAGATATTAATAAAATAAACAATGTGGGTCTTACAGCAACAAAAAATAGCTGGACAGTCAGTCCACTGTCCAATTTGAAACAATTTGCATCATTCCCCAAAAAGGGGGCACCAGGTGTGCTATGGTTTTTATCTGTGTATTTTACAGGCAAGGTCTGGTTGAGATGTGGTGGTAGAAGCAAAAAGTGTTCAGTTACTGCTCAATTACCAAATGTCCTAGCCATTTTTTTCTCCCAAATCCTTGCCTTTTTGAAAGGTAAACTTTGAAATTAGTATGTCACTCAAAGTCACCGTGAGGATAACATAAGCAGCTAAAATTTTTCATCTGAAGTCAACCCAGACAGTCTAATCCAGGCTACAGTAAGTAAGAAGCCAACTTCTTAGGGCTTACGTTGTATTTAAAGGTTATTCTCAAACATAATTAAAGGCTGTTTTCCCATAGAGCTGATAAAGGGTAGTTGGTATTTATTTCCTAGTTGAAGTGGCGCCACCATGTGGCAATAGTATCACACAGTTTACAATTCGCTCAACCGGGTGGCTTCAAAATCAGATGTTTTACTTTTTTTCATTTGAGAACATTTGTATTATTTTAAATGTTGTGCATAAAGAGTGATTCAAGCCTGAGTGTGGTAGCTCACGCCTGTAATCCCAACACTTTGGGAAGCCGAAGCGGGTGGATCACCTGAGGTCAGGAGTTCGAGACCAGCCTGGTCAACATGGTAAAACCCCCATCTCTACTAAAAACACAATATTTAGCTGGGCATGGTGGCATGTGCCTGTAATCCCAGCCACGGGGAAGCTGGAACAGGAGAATCGCTGAACCTCGAGAATCGGACATCACAGTGAGCCAAGATGTGTACCACTGCACTCCAACCTCGGTGACTGAGCTAGACTCGGTCTCAAAAAAAAAAAAAAAAAATTATTCAGTTTATACATTTTTATTATGTGATTTCAAATTACCATATTCAAGTTCACATAAAATATGAATGTGTCGGCCCGGCGAGGTGGCTCACGCCTGTAATCCCAGCACTTTGGGAGGCTGAGGCGGGCAGATCACGAGGTCAGGAGATCAAGACCATTCTGGCTAACATGGTAAGACACCTCTCTACTAAAAATACAAAAAATTAGCTGGGTATTGTGGCGGGCGCCTGTAGTCTCAGCTAATTGGGAGGCTGAGGCAGGAGAATGGTGTGAACCGGGTATGCAGAGCTCGCAGTCAGCCAAGATTGCACCACTGCACTCCAGCCTGGTCTACAGTGCCAGACTCCGTCTCAAAAAAAAAAAAAAAAAAAAAAAAAGACACACACACACACACACACACACACATATATATATATATATATATATATATATATATATATATATATATGAATGTGTTGTGTTTTTGTACAGCAGCATGCATAGTGCTTAAGAGAATGCACTTTGGAGCCAGTTAGCCTAAGTTCAAATTCCAGCTCTGCTACTTACTCTGTGTAGAATATTGAGCAAAGTACCCAACTCTTCCAAGTCTCAGTTTTCTTATCTGTAAATAGAGGCAGCAGTAACGTACCTATCCTGATGGATTCTTATGAGATTAAGCAAATTAACTCATATAAACTCATATTAACTCATATAAGCAAATTAACTCATAAAACACTTACAACAATGTTCTAAACACTTACTCTAAAACATAGAGTAAGCCATCTCCAAGTTATCATTATTACTTTTTTATTATTAGTTTGAAGAGACTTTGATCACTCATCTGATCCACCTTTTTAAATCCATTCGGGGTTCAGTCTAAGCCAACTTATGAGAGATATACATCAGCAACCAAGCTACAGTCATAGACAGCAGCTACATTTTACAGTTTAAAAGCTAGTACTATATTTTGAGAGGATCATTTTAAAAGAAATCAAAATAACTTCAATGCCTTTGTGTCAGATTACATCACGTTAATGCTCAGTTATAAATGACCAACCAGCATTTTGACAATACTGATGAAATTTATTCTTCTAGACAGGTGATATGGTTTGGGTGTGTCCCCACCCAAATCTCATCTTGAATTGTAACTCCCACAATTCCCATGTGTTGTGGGAGGAACCCGGTGGGAGGTGATTGAATTATGGGGGTGCATCTTTCCTGCACTGTTCTCATGATAGTGAATAAGTCTCACAAGATCTGGTGGTTTTAAAAAGGGGAATTTCCCTGCACAAGTGCTCTTCTCTTGTCTGCTGCCATGTGAGACATGCCTTTCACCTTCTGTCATGATTGTGAGGCCTCCCCAGCCACATGGAACTGTAAGCCCAATAGACCTCTTTCTTTTATAAATCGCGCAGTCTCAGGTATGACTTTATCAGCAGCATGAAAATGAACTAATAAAGTAAATTGGTACCAGTAGAGTGGGGCACTGCTGGAAAGATACCAAAAAATGTGGAAGCAACTTTGGAACTGGGTAACAGGCAGAAATTGGAACAGTTTGGAGGCCTCAGAAGAAGACAGGAAAATATGGGAAAGTTTGGAACTTCCTAGAGATTTGTTGAATGGCTTTAACAAAAATGCTGATGGTGATATGAAAAATATGGTCCAAGCTGAGGTGGTCTCAGATGGAAATGAGGAACATATTGGGAACTGGAGCAAAGGTGACTCTTGCTATGTTTTAGCAAAGAGACTGGCGGCATTTTGCCCCTGCCCTAGAGATTTATGGAACTTTGAGCTTGAGAGAGATGATTTAGGTTATCTGGCAGAAGAAATTTCTAAGCAGCAAAGCATTCAGGATGTGACTTGGATGCTGTTAAGGGCATTCAGTTTTAAAAGGGAAACAAAGCATAAAAGTTTGGAAAATGTGCAGCCTAACTGCGATAGAAAATGAAATTCTATTTTCTGAGGTGAAATTCAAGTCAACTGCAGAAATTTGCATAAGTAATGAGGAGCCAAATGTTAATCCTTAAGACAATGGGGAAAGTGTCTCCAGGGCATATCAGGGGTCTTCATGGCAGCCCCTCAAGAGGCCTAGGAGGCCTAGGAGGAAAAAGTGGTTTCGTGGGTTGGGCCCAGGGTCCCCGTGCTGTGTGCAGCCTGGGGACTGGTGCCCTGTATCACAGCTGCTCCAACCATGGCTGAAAGGGGCCAACACAGAGCTTGGGCTGTGGCTTCAGAGGGTGCAAGCCCCAAGCCTTGGCAGCTTCCACATGGTGTTGAGCTTGTGAGTTCACAGAAGTCAAGAATTGGGGTTTGGGAACCTCTGTCTAGATTTCAAAAGATGTATGGAAATGCCTGGATGCCCAGGCAGAAGTTTGCTGCAGGGGTAGGGCTCTCATGGAGAACCTCTACTAGGGCAGTGCAGAAGGGAAATATGGGTTTGGAGCCCCAACACAGAGATACTACTGGGGTACTGCCTAGTGGAACTGTGAGAAGAGGGCCACCATCCTTCTGACCCCAGAATGGTAGATCTATCAACAGCTTGCACTGTGTGCCTAGAAAAGCCACAGACACTCAACACCAGCCTGTGAAAGCAGCCTGGAGGGAGGCTATATCCTGCCAAGCCACAGGGGCAGAGCTGCCAAAGACCATGGGAACCCACTTCTTGCATCAGCATGAACTGGATGTGAGACATGGAGTCAAAGGAGATCATTTTGGAGCTTTAAGATTTGACTGCCCTACTGGATTTCAGACTTGCATAGGGCCTGTAGTCCCTTTGTTTTGGCCAGTTTCTCCCATTTGAAATGCTATATTTACCCAATGCCTGTATCCCCATTGTATCTAGGAAGTAACTAACTTACTTTTGATTTTACAGGCTCATAGGTGGAAGGGACTTGCCTTGTCTCAGACAGACATTGAACTGTGGGCTTTTGAGTTAATGCTGAAATAACTTAAGACTTTGGCAGACTGTTGGGAAGGCATGATTGGTTTTGAAATGTGATGACATGAGATTTGGGAGGGGCCAGGGGTGGAATGATATGGTTTGGCTGTGTCCCCACCCAAATCTCATCTTGAGTTGTAACTCCCATAATTCCTACATGTCATGGGAGGAACCCAGTGGGAGGTGATTGAATTATGGGGTCCAGTCTTTCCTGCACTGTTATTGTGATAGTGAATAAGTTTCACAAGATCTGATGGTTTTAAAAAGGGGGATTTCCCTGCACAAGCTCTCTTCTCTTGTTTGCCACCATGTGAGACATGCCTTTCACCTTCTGCCATGATTGTGAGGCCTCCCCAGCCACATGGAACTGTAAGTCCAATATGTAAGTCTTTCTTTTGTAAATTGCCCAGTCTTGGGTATGTCTTGATCAGCAGCATGAAAATAGACTAATACAACAGGTGAATCTCAAATATTAATGTGCACGCAAATAACCAAAGGCTCTTGTTAAAATGAAAAACCAATTCAGGTGTGGTGGCTCCCGAGATTTCTGTATATCTTCCAAGCTCCCAAGTAATGCCAAATGCTGTTGGCCTACAGAACACACTTTGAGTAGCAAGGCTGTGAATCACTGAAATCTGTTTCCACTTTATTATTATCTTTCCCCTGTCACTCAACAGAACATGGTAAGTTAATTGTAAGTCAGGGAAAAGCCATAGGAACCAAGATAATATTTTTGCATATCTTCACATTTTCTTTCTTTTTTGAGATAGAGCCTCATTCTCTCACCCAGGCTGGAGTGCAACGACACGATCTCTGCTCACTGCAACCTCAGCCTCCTGGGTTCAAGGGATTCTCCTGCCTCAGCCTCCTGAGTAACTGGGATTACAGGCATCCACCACCACACCCAGCTAATTTTTTTGTATTTTTAGTAGAGACGGGGCTTTTCCACATTGGCCAGGTTGATCTTGAACTCCTGACCTCAGGTGATCTGCCCACCTCTGCCTCCCAAAGTGCTGGGATTACAGGCGTGAGTCACTGCGCCCGGCCAGTCTTTACATTTTCAAGACAATTTTACCATCATCTTTAATGAAAGCAACGGCTGCAAATATAATGGAATAATAAATGTCTACACACACTGGGAAAGCATATAAGGACCAAGTTTTATCACAGTTGTTACACTATACCATGCCAGAATGTCCAGAGAGTTGGAAAGAGTATAGCTAACATTTGTGTAGAAATGCTTCATATGTGAAAGGCAGAAGGGACCGTGCACAGGCCACTTAACTGTACAACAGGGATCCCATCAGCCTTGGAGACCAACAAGGGTGTGACATCACATGAGACGTATATAAAAGAGCTTTCCAAACGACTTAAAAGTAAGTGAAAAGGTTTATTATTTGTGAAGCAATGTCAAAAGGATCATAACTTTAAAAACTTTGGGAATCTAGGTAAGCTTGTCTAAAATCAACTATAATAGCTGTGACCCAGGCAATAAAGATAGGTTTCTATTGTCAGAGATTATAAGATTTTAAAACAAAAACATAGTATCATGAAAATAAAAGCCAGAAGTTTCATGGGTAATCATTGGAAGATGCTGACAGCATCAATTTACACCATAAACAGTTTAAATAACTTTCTGAAGTTGGAAATATATTCTTAATAGCATCTGTGTGTCTTTTAAAAAATTGTGTGTTAGACCATTTTGTGCTGCCATAACAGATAATGGAGACTGGGAAATTTATAAAGAACAGAAATTTATTTCCTCTCAGTTCTGAAGGCCGGGAAGTTCTAGATCAAGGCTCCGTTAGGTTCAGCTGTCTGGTGAGAGCTGTTCTCTGTTTCTAAGATGGCACCTTGAAAATGACGTTTTCTAGAAGGAGGGGAATACTGTTTCTTCATATGGCAGAAGGTGGAAAGGCAAAAAGGACAAACTCTCTCCATCAAGTCCTTTCATAACTGTATTAATCCATTCATGAAAACTGAGATAATTTGGATATTTGTTTCCTGTAAATCTCATGTTGAATTATAATCCTCAGTTTTGGAGATGGGGCCTGGTAGGAGGTGTTTGGATCAGAGGCACAGATCCCTCATGGCTTCGTGCTGTCCTCATGATAATGAGTGAGTTTTCACGAGATCTGGTTGTTTAAAAGTGCCTGGTGGCTGGGCATGGTGGTTCACACCTGTAATTCCAGCACTGTAGGAGGCCGAGGTAGGTGGATCACCTGAGGTCAGGAGTTTGAGTCCAGCCTGACCAACATGGCAAAACAGCCTGAACAACATGGCAAAACCCCATCTCTACTAAAAATACAAAAATTAGCTGGGTGTGGTGGCAGATGCCTGTAATTCCAGCTACTTGAGAAGCTGAGGCAGGAGAATCACTTGAACCGGGGAGGTGGAGGTTGCAGTGAGCCGAGATCACACCATTGCACTCCAGCCTGGGTGACAAGAGTGAAACTCCATCTCAAAATATAGGTAGATAGGTAGGTAGGTAGGTAGGTAGGTAGGTAGGTAGGTAGGTAGATAGATAGATAGATAGATAGATAGATAGATAGATAGACGATGGATAGATAGAAGTGTCTGGCACCTCCCCTCTCCCTTCTGCTCTGGCCATATGAAGTGCCTTCTCCCACTTCGCCTTCTTCCATAAGTTAAATCTCCCTGAGGCCTCCCCAGAAGCTAAGCAGATGCTGGTGCCATTCTTCCTGTACAGCCTGCAGAACTTTGAGTCAATTAAATCTCTTCTCTTTATAAATTAGCCAGGCTCAGACATACAGCAATGTAATAACAGCCTAACACAAAGGCAGAAACCTCATGACCTCAGCACTTCCCAGAAGGCACCTCTCAACACTGTTGCATCAGGGATTAAGTTTCCAACACATGAATTTGAGGGGACACATTCAGACTATGGCACTGTGTATGTGAAACCACATTTTATATTAACTAAAATCACATCTTAGTAAGAGAAAAAATATATAAGCATGTATGCATAGAGGAAAATAGGAAGGTATACAATGACATATTGAGAACAATTAACTCTCATGGATGACTTTTATTTCCTTTTTGCTTAACTCCATTTTGTCCAAATTCCATAATCAATATGTGTTACTTTGGAATGGGGGGAGAAAAACCAAAAACAAATTTTATTCTATAAAAAGAATTATCTCCTGAATGTGAATAGAGTACTTAAAACCTTACTATTTAGTGACTGAAAACCATTCTCGATAAGACTATAATTCATGACAGACCTTCCTACCCTTATTGCTATTCGCTGAAATTCCTGAAAATATAATTTTGTTCATTTTTAAAAAACAAATACCCCTGTAATCCCAGTACTTTGGGAGGCCAGCGCAGGAGGATCACCTGAGGTCAGGAGTTCGAAACCAGCCTGACCAGCATGATGAAACCCTGTCTCTACTAAAAATACAAAAAATTAGCCAGGCGTGGTGGCGGGCACCTGTAATCTCAGCTACTCGGGAGGCTGAGACAGGCGAATTGCTTGAACCTGGGAAGCAGAGGTTGCAGTGAACCAAGATCGCACCAGTGCACTCCAGCCTGGGCAACAAGAGTGAAACTGCGTTAAAAAAAAAAAAAAAAAAAAAAAAAGTACCAATATCCAAAATAGCACTTTAGTGTATTGAGAATTTCTCCTGCTAATAATTAATACTGTGGGCTCTCAGGGTTCTAAATTACTCAGAGGAAAATCTGAAACACAGAAAACCCCATTTTTTTTTTTGAAAACCTCGAGGCTCTTACGATGTCTGGCTGTGTTTCCATTTCAAGTGCACTTGGGCCTCCAAAACTGAATTTCTTAACTTTTTTGACTCTGGAAACATTTCCAAGGAGTATTTGCAAGAAACCCGCTTCAAATTGGAATCCTTCCGCTCGGGTACAATCATGCAAACAGCCGGCAGAATTTATTTAACCTTCAGCCAACTGCTCACCCAACTTGAAATTATTGATAGCCCATCAGCAATGATCAAGATGGAGAGGCTAAATGAAGAGGTGCTTTTTTTCACAAGAGAACCATTGAGCTGGTAACAGGACTTGAAATGCCGTGTCAGCTCAGCTTCCATGGTCAGGGAGCTCAGCTGCTGTAGGGAAATAAAACTGTTCAATTGAGGCCGCCCTCCAATCAGTCACAGGGGTAATGGTGTTTGGCTTCAGTCAGGTTGTATGTCAGCAAATATACATCTCTTAGACAGCCCCTAAGAGTGCCTTAAGATCATGCTTATTGTTTTATATAGATAGGGGTCGGGAGCTGATAAATGGTGGTCATAGGCCACCGAAATAAATTTTACCATGTTCAGCAGGTAAACTTAATCTCAATACTGGAGAATGAGAGAGCCATTTTGATAGAATATTCATTCCATTGACAGTGATGGGACATTTTTCCTCTGTTAATGTCCTGTGCAGATCATATGAAAGTAGATATCCTCTTCTCCCCGTGCCCCAGCCCCCACTGTATGAGGCCCACTTGCAGGAAAGAGACACCAGATACGGTCTTAGTGATTCACTGGGACTGAACTTTAAAGACCGACTGTGGTTGACAGTGCTCTTCGGGGAAATGAACACACCACAGCACCACCCTGCTGCATGCAGTCAGAGTGACACGGGAATCAGATACAGAAATGAAAACTAGTGGCTGTTAATGTGGAACGATTTCTGCACTATCCTTAGTCCAAAAAAGGATTGGAAGCAGCAATAAGACGTCAATAAGTCATAGATGGGAAATGCATGGCACAAGGCTGCTACCTTCTCCCAAGCCACTGTCAAATACCAGCACTCAGCCACAGTACCCTTTCCCAGGGAATTCAGGTGAAGCTCAGAATCTCAACTAGTGTTTCAGGCACTCAGATTAAAAAGAATTTGTCCCCATCTCACTAAGTCCTTAAAATCTAGAAATCTGCCTTCTAGGAAATTTATTGAGTCCTCTAAGTTTCAGGTGCCACTAGAAAGTTCCTTCAGTATTAGGAGCCTGTGAAAACAGGAGAATATGATATGATCCCCTCAAAGACAATCTGTCTGGCTGCAAGAGATTTTTCTTAGGGAATGATAAATGAGGCCCAGCAGAAACAGGACACTGTGCTATTCACTGGAGAAATGAGAAGACTTTTTCAAAGGATTGGATCCTCTTATCCCCAGGCCAAGAGTCAGCACGACTCATGAATCTGAATCAGGGTGCCCGCAAGAGCCCTTCAAGAGCCAATCGTTATTAGAGAGCCTTAGAAAGGTTGAAGGAGAATAAAGAAAAAGAAGTAGTATTAGAAGAATGTGACTTCATGCCTACATTATGGCAGATATACCTAAAGAAATCAACCCATTTGCCAATGACTACAGTCCTCTTAAGATCTGCTGTAGGGATAGGCACAATGGCTCACGCCTATAATCCTAGCACTTTGGGAGGTCAAGGCAGGAGGATCGCTTGAGTCTAGGAGTTTGAGACCAGCCTGGGCAACATAGCAAGACCCCATCCCTACAAAAAAAAAGAAAGCAAACAGTTTTTAAATAGCCAAATGTGGTGGCTAGGACACCCTTGATCTCTACTTGGGAGACTGAGATGGGAGGATCAGTTGAGCCCAAGAGGTCAAGGTTGCAGTGAGCTGTGTTTGCACCACTGCACTCCAACCTGGGTGACAACAGAGTGAGACCCTGTCTCCAAAATAAAACATCTGCTACAGCATATGGAACTTGTGTCATCTCCCTGGTCTGTTGTTTCTTTTATCAGACTCGAGAGCACCGAACACGGAACTAGATTTCTAAGGAATTACGACTTAGAGCTTGCTTGAGGATGAAACAAATAAACTGAATTATCATTTTCTTAATTTAGGAAAAGGAGATCTTTGTTTTAGTGCCTTGTTCACCTTCCTGCTTTCCACTTCTTTGAAGGCAGAGCCACGCTCACGTATCTTGGTATCTTCAGAGCCTGGCATGGTGTCTCAGGGGTAGTGGATACCCAGTGCAGTAAAACCAGTGAATACATCATTCAGCACCCTGCTTCACTAAGAAGCCCTAAAGCAGTCTGCTGTCTGCATTTTTAAGCATAATGTACCTTAAGTAGGCCAATTACTGCATCCAGGCCAAAGTGTGTATTTATACTAAGCCTATGGTCTCTTAAAAATAAAAAGTGACTAGACTGTCCTAGAATTTGGAAAAATCAAATTATAATATCTTGATTTACATTTGTTCTGTAAACACAAATCTTTTCTAATAATAAAAATGTACTATAAAGTGTTTTGACAAGAAAAATGTACTATGGGATGTAATGGAGAGGATGTTCTGAATTAGTGAAAATCTCAACTATAGACTTTTTAAAAATGCTTTTTAAATGTTTAAAGGATTGGGAGATTGGCTACATAGAAGCAGATTGAGCATTTGGGGAGGGGACTTTGGATGATGGGGTTAGGTACTTTTTAGTACTAACAAAACTTCTGTAAATTTGAAATTATTTCAAAGTAAAACATCAGGATCTAAAACAATATTGTTTTATGTAAACTATAATCCCACGTTGCAGAATTAGTGCATCACAATATACATAATATGTACAGAAAAGTCAGAGAATATACATCAAAATATGGTTAACTACAAGTGAGACTGAGTCTATGTTCATCTACATCTATGTTTTTATCTATATTTTTATTTATCTGTACTTTCTAGTTGTTAAAAATTGGGTATGTATTCTCTTTGCAATGCCAATTTTTTTCTTTTTTTTTTCACTGCAACCTCCGCCTCCCAGGTTCTAGGCAATTCTCCTGCCTTGGACTCCAGAGTAGCTGGGATTACAGGTGCATGCCATCATGCCCGACTAATTTTGTATTTTTAGTAGAGACGGGGTTTCACCGTGTTGGCCAGGCTGGTCTTGAACTCCTGACCTCAGGTGATCCATCCACTTCAGCCCCCCAAAGTGCTGGGATTACAGGTATAAGCCACTGCACTCAGCCAAAATTTTTGTTTTTTGGTGTATGTTCATGTACTAATTTCCAGGCTCAAAATAAGATTACATTATAAAACATATTTGTTTCATCTATAATTCAGTTAACATCTACAATATATAATGTACTTCTAAGTCACTGTAAGAATGCCTTCTATTTCTAAAATTTGGGAAATGATCATGTGTGGGAAATTTTATTTATCTTTTCCTGCTTATTAGATTACCTGCTGCTCATTGATTATATTCCTTTTTTTTTTTTTTTTTTTTTTTTTGAGAGGGAGTCTCAGTCTCCCTCTGTGGCCCAGGCTGGACTGCAGTGGCGCCATCTTGGCTCACTGTAACCTCTGCCTCCCGAGTTCACGCCATTCTCCTGCCTCAGCCTCCCAAGTACCTGGGACTACAGGCGACCGCCACCTCACCCGGCTAATTTTTTGTATTTTTAGTCGACACGGGGTTTCACCGTGTTAGCCAGGATGGTCTCGATCTCCTGACCTTGTGATCTACCCTCCTTGACCTCCCAAAGTGCTGGGATTACAGGCGTGAGCCACAGCTCCCGGCCGACCATATTCCTTTTTTAAAAAAAATCTATAATTAAATAGCTTCCTAATTTTTTTTTTCTTTTTTTTTTTTTTTTTTTTTTGAGACTGAGTCTCACTCTGTTGCCAGGCTGGAGTGCAGTGGCGCCATCTCGGCTGACTGCAACCTCTGCCTTTCGGGTTCAAGTGATTCTCCTGCCTCAGCCTTCCCAAGTAGCTGGGACTACAGATGTGCCACCATGCCGGCTAATTTTTTGTATTTTTAGTAGGGTAGGGTTCCACCGTGTTATGGGATGGTCTCCATCTGCTACGACCTCGTGATCCGCCGCTCGGCCTCCCAAGTGCTGGGATTGCCGTGAAACCCACAGTAGCCAACTTTCCTTTCTAATTTTATAATAGAACCTTTAAAATAGATTAGCTCTTCTAATTACTCTTTATCTAAATATACAAATTATAAAATAATTGCCTTTTGCTCCTCTTGAATTTCAGCATCTTTTTGTTGGTTTTCTTCATTTTAGGATCATTTTATAATTATAAACTTTGTTTCAAAGAATAATTACAAATACTTAAGCAAGACTGAAATAGTAATGGTCTCATTGTACACAATATCTCTTGTCTAGACAACTCTTGCTAAAAGAATTTGAGATTCAAGTTAAATTATGTTCTTGAAATGAAATGTTTTCAACATTCTTATCATCTGTAAAGACAAAGTATTTATGTATTGACCTGGGGTCTCCCAATAAGGACCTTGAAAATGATGTTTGCAAGTTGTACTTAAAAAATGAGATTCTCCATCAGATTTGGAGAAGTAAATTTATAATTATGGTCATTGTACACCTAATGTAGAGAACACAGTGTTGAAAATACACAGTAAGTGCAACTTTTTGCATGCAAACTTTAGAAAACATTGGGTCAGTTTACCTAAAAAAAATAAATAAATAAATGAATAGTGGGTCTTGGCAATTATTCAAGCTTGGATGCATACACATATCTCCAATTAACTGAAACAGACATTCCCAGCATTCTTTGAGTGAAGAGGATATTCTTTAATCATGTCACTGTATTTTGGTAGGTTTTTTTTTTTAATATGTTTTTGTTTTGTTTTGTTTTGTTTTTGAAACTGAGTCGCACTCTATCCCCAGGCTGGAGTGCAGTGGCACGATCTCGGCTCACTGCAACCTCTGCCTCCTGAGTTTAAGTAATTCTGGTGCCTCAATCTGCCAAATAGCTGGGACTACAGGCGTGCACCACCACGCCCGGCTAATTTCTGTATTCTTAACAGAGATGGGGTTTCACTATGTTGGCCAGGCTGGTCTCAAACTCCTGACCTCGAGTGATCCACCTATGTCAGCCCCACAAAGTGCTGGGATTACAGGCATGAGCCACCACGCCCGGCCGTGGTAGGTATTTTTGACTATGTAAGTCAGAATGTTATATCATGGGATCAGAACTGAGTCAGAGATATAGAATTCTAATATTCACTTCCACAGCACAGTCTACCTTACTTATCAGATATATAAAAGAGAATCAGTATTCCACCTTGGATGGTATATTGATTGAGCTTAGCTTATAAAAACTAAGTTTCACGGCTAGGTGCAGCGGCTCACGCCTGAATCCCAGCACTTTGGAAGGACGAGGTGGGCGGATCACCTGAGGTCAGGAGTTCGAGACCATCCTGGCCAACATAGTGAAACTCTGTCTCTACCAAAAATATAAAAAATTAGCCGTGCCTATTGGCACCTGCCTGTAATCCCAGCTACTCAGGAGGCTGCGGCAGGAGAATTGCTTGAAACCAGGAGATGGAGGTTGCAGTGAACCAAGATCGCCCCACTGTACTCCAGCCTGGGCAACAGACTCTGTCTCAAAAAAAAAAAAAAAAACAAGTTTTATAATATATATAGGTTCATAATTCAGTAACACCTCAGCAACACTATAGCTACTCCTCAAGCCAAAGTCTCAATCAGAAAAAAAGATGCTAGGTGAATCACACTAGTCTTACACATACCCAGGGCCATAACAAATCAAAACAGTTGAGTTGAAAAATTGTTCAAATGTAGAGTTATTTTATCTTCAAATATAGAAGCCTAACAGAAAATGACTTAAACAGAAGAATATTTACTATCTCATGTAAAAAGAGGTTTAGAGCCAGGCGGGGGTGCTCACGCCTGTAATCCCAGCACTTTGGGAGGCCAAGGCAGGTGGATCACAAGGTTAGACGATTGAGACCATCCATCCTGGCTAACACAGTGAAACCCTGTCTCTACTAAAAATACAAAAAATTATCTGGGCGTGGTGGCACGTGCCTGTAGTCCTAGCTACTCGGGAGGCTGAGGCAGGAGAATCACTTGAACCTGGGAGGCGGAGGTTGCAGTGAGCTGAGATCGCACCACTGCACTTCAGCCTAGGTGACAGAGCGAGACTCCATCTCAAAAAAAAAAAAAAAGTTTAGAGGTAGCAGCTACAGGGAGGGTACAGGGAAGGTTAATTCAGTAGCTCAACAATGACCTCAATGACCGAGACTCTTTCTGTCTTAGTGTTCAGTGATCTGTGTATTGTCTGTTATCCCCAGGCTTGTCCCCTCATTGTAGCAAGGTGGCTGCCATGGCTCAAGACATCACAGGGCTCAAGACATCAAGTTATCACACAACCATGCCCAAAGGTAGAAAGGACAATGTTTCCTTTTATGTTTCTCTTTTAACTGAGGAGGAAAACTTTTCAGAGTACCTCACCAGCAGACTTACCCCTAAGGTCCATTGGCAAAGACTTACTGGGTCACAGGCCAATGCCTTAGCTGCCAGGACAAGTGCTGGCAGGCGTCTTTCTGACATTTCAGCCTCTCACATGAAAATCAGCTCTTCCAGCAAGAAAGAAACTGTGGGCTAGGCAGCCAACAGTGTCTACTCTAGTTTGTGCTTTTTAATCAGAGTATTGCTTTTTCTTTGTTTTGCTTTTTTTTTTTTTTTTTTTTTTTTTTGCTTTTTCTGAGAAGAAGTCTCACTCTGTAGCCCAGGCTGGAATGCAGTGGCACCATCTTGGCTCCTGGGTCCCGGTTCAAGCAATTCTCCTGCCTCAGCCTCCCGAGTAACTGGGATTACAGGCATGCACCACCATGCCCAGCTGATTTTAGTACAGACTGGATTTCACCACGTTGGCCAGGCTGGTCTTGAACTCCTGACATCATGATCCGCCCGCCTTGGCCTCCCAAAGTGCTGGCATTACAGGCGTCAGCCACCGCACCCAGCCTTTGTTTTGCTTTTATATGGTGAGGGGTGGGGGGGGCTTTTTTGTATAGCTTTAAGTAAACATTAAGTAGGGCTGTTGGTTGCAATTCATGTGCTTCTGAATATGGTGCATTTATGAGGCCTTGTTTCTATTTAACTTTGAAACTATAAAGGGGACGTTTGTTAGTGGTCTTCTGTGTTTTCAATGGGCTGAACACATCGCTGGATTCCAGCACCACTGTGCTGATATCCCACATTTACGCCTGGGACCCTATCCTTTCATGATGATAATTAGCATTTGTATAACCCTTTATAATTGGAAAAGCTACCTAGTCATATATTTTATCTTTTGAACCTTACTAGGCATATAAAAGTTGTATCCATTTACTTAAAGTGAGCCAGGACAGATGGGCAGGCATGAGACCTGGCATTCAGTGGGCCAGGTGGAAGCCGGAAGCCAGAGGGGTAAGCATTCAGCCTCTGGAAGCATCGTCCACAAACAGCTAGGCTACAGAAACTGACCTAAAGCTCAGAAAAGAGCTCTGGTCTCTGCAAGGAGGAAGACCAAGGATAAAATAATACTTTACTGTAAAAGAAAACTTCTCTAATAAGAAGATTAGCAGATGAGGATTTGGGAATCAGGACAAAGGTAGAAATCTACAAATAAAACCCAGCGCTCAAGGGTATACAAAAAAAAATCCAGCAAGTTCTCCATTAATTTTGATGAATGAATGAATGATACCAGAATTATTGTGCAGGTGATTTGATACTAACCCACTGCATGTTTGTCTAGAAGAACTTAGTTTTATTTCTAGGAACTGGGAGCTGGCTAGGTCTATAATTAGAGATCAAATGTGCCGTCTTGGAGTTGGAACGAGGACTGAAGCTGACTGGGGCTTTATTTATTTTTTATATTTATTTTTATTTTTATTTTGAGATGGAATCTTACTCTGTTGCCCAGGCTGGAGCGCAGTGGCGCAATCATGGCTCACTGCAACCTCCACCTCCCGGATTCAAGAGGTTCTGCTGCCTCAGCCTCCTAAGTAGCTGGAATTACAGGCGTGCACCACCACACCTGGTTAATTTTTGTATTTTTAGTGGAGACAGGGTTTCACCATGTTGGCCAGGCTGGTCTCAAACTCCTGACCGCAAGTGATCCACCCACCTCTGCCCCACAAAGTGCTGGGATTACAGGCATGAGCCACCACGCCCGGCCGGGGCTTTCTTTCATTGAAAGTTTACTGAGAGTAAGTTATTTGGGGAGATTCCTAATTATGCAGATTCTCAGCAATCTTCCCTAGAAACTCTGATTCAGGAGGTCTTGGGTACAGTACAGAAATTTTTGTCAAGCACCCAGGTGGTCCTGATGCTGTGGTAACCGGAATCATCTTACATTCCTAATTAAACAGTAAGCCACTTAGGACCAACAACATACCCTATACGTGTCCCCCATAGATTCTAACTGTGACGTGAACGTTCAGTGTGCATGTTGATGGAAAAAGCCCCTATTTTAAAATAGTGAGGTCACTGGAATTGACCATTTAGGATGATCATAGACACCTGCTGAAGAATAGAAGACTATTAACAACCTCGATGCTAATTGACTATTAAGGTATTATACATTGTAGGGGAAACAGGTGGGCAGAACAGAGTCTGAATTTGAGGTAATTACAATCTAGGGGTAACAGATTTGTAGGGAAATAATTTAATACAAAGCAGAATTTGATGAGTGCTATGATATGAATAAAAATGCTCAGAGAGCCGTGCGCGGTGGCTCACGCCTGTAATCCCAACACTTTGGGAGGTCGAGGCAGGCAGATCACCTGAGGTCAGGAGTTCAAGACCAGCCTGACCAACATGGAGAAACCCTGCCTCTACTAAAAATACAAAATTAGCCGGGCATAGTGGTGTGTGCCTGTAATCCCAGCTACTCGGGAGGCTGAGGCATGAGAATCGCTTGAACCCGGAAGGCAGGAGGTTGCGGTGAGCCGAGGTCGCGCCACTGTACTCCAGCCTAGGCAGCAAGAGCAAAACTCTGTCTCAGAGAAAAGAAAAGAAGTAATGTTGTAAAATACCTAGCATATGGATGGCACTATTTATCAGCCTCTGATAAACAGTCTGCCACTGCTGTGAGTAGTGATATAAGTCTACTTGTTGCTTTTTCTCCAAACACTAGCATCTCTGTCTTTGGTAGAGATGTTTAGGTGTTACACCAAGTGGAGAAATAAAAATTGAAACATTGAACTTGTGAGTAAATGAGAAGTGAATTCCACACCTATCTTTATCTTCGATAACCACTCCAGGCTGTGCCTTTTCAAGGTAACCCTCACCTTAGGGAGCCTGCACCTGAGTGCCTTCCCCAAGGCACACAGAGTTAAGGATATATATCATCACAGTAGCCAGGGGATGTAGCTTTGTTTAAAGAGACCCCTGTGAATGCATCTGATAAAACTTCAGAACAGTATGTTTTAAAATAGGTAGTACAGACATAAATGCCCACGTATTGTCCAATGATCAGACTTTTAATTTTTAATGAAAATTAATTTTTACTTTTTTAAATTTTTTTTAATTTTTACTTTTAATCAGATTTTTAATGAAGATGAATAATTCTAGTTGCTTCCATAATTCAAGATGTCCAAGACAGCTGAACTATTCAGTATTAGTTGATATTTGTATTACTGAAGGAGTGACATTCCATCTACGTCAGAATTTTTTCCTACTGTGGGCTCCCATGAAACCTCACAAACACTTAAATCCCATTAGCACTACTCCCACTGGAGGGGGTACTGATTTAATTGGGAGTCAACACACATTTACACCTCTTCGGGAAAGAAAAAAATCTCAGGACCTGGGTATGGTTAACAGAAAAGGCTCTTTATGGTCTATGAGGAATAATTAAGCTATAAATTTCGTCTTTGTTTGCCAAAAGAGGAATGCCTTTCTTAAAAAAGTACAATCCACTCTTTCCCCCCGCCCAACTTTATCTGTCTAGATAAATATAATTAGGTAATAGATGATGATTTGTTAGCATTTTATTTCCTATGTTTGCAAGGGCATTAAGAGTGATCAAATAGCTCACAACAAATATGGTCAGTTTCTGATTCTCAGAGGCAAGAACGTGACTTTTGAGAATCAGATGGGCCAGGAGCAGGCATTTTTGCAAATTAACTCTTCCTGTATTCTGAACAGGATCAGAGAGGCTTTTGTCTTAGCTGATTTGCATGCACTAATTGCTAGTTCTGAGTAAATTCGGGGTGATCACCCACACAATTACATTCATAAATTAATATTTTTACTTCACAATTATTTACACACAGGAAGAAACAGTATAAATAATTTTAAAGCTGTGTCTACACTTTCATAATGAAGTGGTTAATTAAAGTAATGAGCTAGTTAATGACAGGCCCAAAAATTTGTCATGAAACATCCATATAAGGGAGAAATGTCTTTGCCTGAATAATTTTCATAATTGCCCCAACATTTGATTTCACTTTCTATGAAGAGAGATGTCCTAAATGACACTTTGGTTGTGAATCTGAATTATCCTTTGATTTCTCATGGACAGTATGGATGCCAAGGCTAACTGCCAAGGTAACAGAGGTATCACACAGGAGGGAGATAGCGCCATCTCAGAAGGACTGGACACAGGCAGACTCAGGCAAGTAGATGACAATGAATATATAGAAACAGAGGCTTAAACTGGGTCTAAGTAAGTCATGGACTGTCAATACCCAAGGGCTTCCTTATCACACCCCCAGCCCAGGGAGACCATTCCAATTTTATTTATTTATTTATTTATTTAGGATTTTATTCTTTTGTTTTTGTTTGTTCACTTGTTTTTTGGAGGAAAGGATTGGGTGGTGGTGTTTGGTTGGCTGGTTTTGAGATAGGGGTGTTGCTATGTTGCCCAGGCTGGTCTCAGAGTCCTGGGCTCAAACAATCCTCCTGCCTCAGCCTCCTGAGTAGCTAGGACTACAAGTATCACCACTGCACTGGCCTCCATTCCAGTTTTAGAGAACCTATCCTTTTAGGGAGCTCTGACCCTTTGGTCCAACTGACCTCTAACCTTAACGTTAGAGACCAGATTCAGGGTGCCTGCAATAACCCATAATCACCTGGGTTCGGGCAACCACTTCACTCATTTGGGAAAATATTCAGCTTATTTTCCTATTTCAGTGAATGGCACTATCATCCACCCATCTGTTCACAGTGTGACTCTAGAAAGCATCCTTGGTTCTTTGTTTTCCCTCATATTGGTCTGGGCCACCATCATCTCTGACTTTAATCATTACAACAGCCTCCTCACTAGTCTCTTCTTTGCCTCCACCTTGCCTGTACCCCACCCAACTCCACTACTGATCCCCCAAAGATTATTTCCTATGCAGTAACCAGAATAAATATTTTTAAATGTGCATCATATCATGCCACTCTTCTGCTCAAAACCTTGCAATGGATGGGGCTGAAGCTGTCGAATATACCCCAGATCTGGAAGCGTATAGAGATCAGGAGTTCAGCTTCTCTGAGATACCAGGGACTAAAGTGCCCAAGAAGAGGCAGGGGACTAGAGTCCTTCCAACTGTTTGAAACCATGACTATGGATGGAACTCCTCAAGGATGTTCAAGCTCAAGGATGCTTTGGTCCAGGGGTATGATTTACAAGATAATGAATATCAAGGGAGATAACAGGATGTATATATCACCTGTTGACTTGGACTTGATCCAGTATTACCTTGAATATCATGAAGATCTTCTAGGACTGGATCTAGGAACAACTGACACCAGACTGGGTTCTAGCCTGAGGCCTCTGGAGGAGATCATGTACAGGCAATTTTTAAATCACTAGACAGTAAGAGGAAAGTGCAGAGGAAAATAAAAACCTTCCACTCTAAATGAGTCTGAAAACCTAAATTCTAAACCACAAGAAGAAAATGAATTCTGGCCAGGCACAGTGGCTCATGCCTGTAATCCCAGCACTTTGGGAGGCCAAGGCAGGCAGATCACTTGAGGTCAGAAGTTTGAGACCAGCCTGGCCAACATAGTGAGACACTGTTGCTACAAAAATACAAAAATTAGCTGGGCATGGTGGCACGTGCCTGTAGTCTCAGCTACTCCAGAGGCTGAAGCATGAGAATCACTTGAACCTGAGAGATGCAGGGGGCAGTGAGCCAAGATTGTGCCACTACACTCCAGCCTGGGCAACAGAGTGAGACTCTGTCTCAAAAAAAGAAAAAAGAAAAAGAAAATAAAAAAGAAAAGAAAGAAAGAAAACAAATTCTAAGAAAGAGAGCCAAACAAAACTATAATGGAAAGATAAATTTGGCCGAACGCAGTGGCTCTTTCCTGTAATCCCAGCACTTTGGGAGGCTAAGGGAGGAGGATTGCTTGAGGTCAGGAGTTCAAGATCAGCCTGCATAGACAAGGTGAAACCCTGTCTCTACTAAATGCAAAAAATTAGCCTGGTGTGGTGGCACACACCTGTAATCCCAGCTACTTGGGAGGTTGAGGCAGGAGAATCCCTTGAACCGGGGAGGCAGAGGTTGCAGTAAGCAGAGATTGCACCATTGCACTCCAGCCTGGGCAACAAGAGCACAACTCCATCTAAAAACAAAAACAAAAACAAAAAAAATCCTTATTTGATTCAGGTGAGGGCAACTAAGTGAGGGGTGGGGCAGACAAGCAGGTGTTGGCTATCCAAGCAGGGGCCTAGTATATCCTGTTTTCTCTGTAGTTTGCTGACCTAAGCCAATCTAAGGCACTTTGTCTTGGAAATGGACTACTGTATACATTATTTCCTTCATCCTTGAGTGTGGATGAAATCTGTGAATATGATGGGATATTACAACCATGATTAGGTTATGGTCTATGGAATAGTTGACTCTAAGAAAGAGAGATTAGCCTGGGTGGACATGACCTAGTCCAGTGAGCCCTTAAATGGGATTTGGTTCTCCTCAATGGATTAAGAGAGAGATCTGAAGCATGAGAAAAATTTTATGTGAGACAGATTTCCCGTTGCCACCTTTGAAGATGAAAGAGACCATGTGTCAAGGAATGAAGGTGACCTCAAGAAACTAAGAGTGTGTCTTAGTTGAGGGCCAGTAAGAAACAGGAACCTTGGTCCTATAACCACAATGAATTAAATTCTGCCACAACCACATAAGCTTGGAAAAGAGTCCCAAGCTCCAGAAGGGACCCCAACCCAGTCAACATCTTGATTTTAGCTTTGTGAGACCCTTAGCAGAGAATGCAGCCACACTGCACCGACTTCTGACCTATAGAACTGTGAACAAATAAATGAGTGTTGTTTTAAGCCGCTAAGCTTGTGTAATTTGTTATGTGGCAACAGAAAACTGTTTTAAGTAGATTTGTTAAATGGCTATAATCAGGACTACTTGCAGTAGAAAGAATCTAAAAGACACAAAATCAGTTAAAAATGGCTATAGTAATTTAGGATGAGGAGACAAAGGCCTGAACTGAGGTACTGACAGCAGAATAGAAGAATAAAAAACTAGTAACAAATTATAAGAGTCCATTGGACTTGATATTCACAAAAAAAAAATGCAGGGACAATGATTAACTATGACTAACTTAATCATTGCTATAACGATGATTAACATAATTCCATGAAAATCAATCATGTACTTTCTTCTGCTATCTTTCTTGCTATCATCTTGGGTTACTATTGAAATATTCCATTTGACTTTTGCATGTATTTGTTCGCTTCTCAACTAGAAAACAAGCTCCTGGTGGACAGAATTACTTACATTTCACTAAATTCCCCATGGAATCAAGTGTCATAGATATGAAATAATTAAAGTACAACCTACTTTATTGCATATCTATTAGACTGGTTCAAGTGAAAACAAGCTGACAATATTAAGTGCTGACAAGGATGCAGAGTAACTGGAAATGTCGCTCATTCAGGAGGGAATAAAAAATGGGATAGCCACTTTGGAAAAGACTGACAGTTTGTTATGGAGTTAAATATACATCTACCATACAATCCAGAAATTTCACTCCTAGGTATTTACCTAAGAGAAACAAAGTTACAGATACACACAAAACCTTGTACTTAAATGTTTATAGCAGCTTTATTCATAATCATCAAAAACTTAACCCAAATATACATCAATTAATGGATAAATTATGATACATCCATACAATGGAATACTAGCAATAAAACAGAATCAACTACTGATACCTGCAACAACATGGATAAATCTCAAAAAGCATTATGCTAAGTGAAAAAGGCCAAACTAAAAAGACTACATGCTGTATGGTTCCATTTATATGATATTGTCAAAACGGCAAAACTGTAAGAACAAAGAGTAGATCAGTGGTTGCCAGGGGCTGAGGGTAGGTGGTGGGTAAAAGGATTCTCAGGATAATGGAAATATTGGAAATATTGTCTGTCTTGATTGTAATGGTGATTACAAGACTGTACACATTTGTCAGTCAAGGAACTGTATATCCAAACAGGGTGAATTTAATAGATAGAAATAATACCTTGATGTCTAACTTACGACATAAAAAAAAAAAAAAGAACTGGCTGGGCACGGTGGCTCACACCTGTAATCCCAGCACTTAGGGAAGCTGAGGCAGGTGGATCACCTGAGGTCAGGAGTTTAAGACTAGCGTGGCCAACAAGGTGAATCCCATCTCTACTAAAAATACAAATAACAGCCAGGTGTGGTGGCGGGTGCCGTAATCCCACCTACTCGGGAGATTGGGGCAGGATAATCGCTTGAACCCAGGAGGCGGAGGTTGCAGTGAGCCGAGGTCATGCCATTGCACTCCAGCCCGGGCAACAAGAGCGAAACTCCGTCTCAAAAAAAAAAAAGATAAAAATTAAGCACTCTATAGTAGTTTTAGTATCTATGTAGTGAAACAGGCCTCTGTCTAGATCATCAGGGCTTTTCAAGCTGGAGTCACAACATAGCATGTAATATCTTCCCTTCTCCTACCTCCCAACCCCCAACCTCTGCAAGAAATGTATATGTATTGAACGAAGTAAAATAATTTATTTTTACCCAGAGAAATCTAACAAAATAACAACAATGGTTGTTTTAAAAAGGAAAAGAAGAGGAGGGAATATTTCTTTTTTTTTTTTTTTTTTTTTTTTGAGCCAGAGTTTCACTCTGTTACTCAGGCTGGAGTGCAGTGGCATGATCTCGGCTTACTGCAACCTCCACCTCCCGGGTTCAAGTAATTCTCCTGCCTCAGCCTCCAGAGTAGCTGGGACTATAGGCGCCCGCCATCACGCCTGGCTAATTTTTGTATTTTTTGTAGAGACAGGGTTTTACCATGTTGGCCAGTTTGCTCTCAGACTCCTGACCTCACGTGATCTGCCTGCCTGGGCCTCCCAAAGTGCTGGGATTACAGGTGTCAACCACCGCACCTGGCCAGAAATATTTCAAAAGGCGATGTTCAGGGTGATGAAGAGGTCTGCGGTAAGGAGGGCTTAACAAGCCCAGACAGCATATTTACGCAAATATGCACCAGGGCTTCCAGTTTGCTTTTGGCACCAACTGATAGCATTCTTTCCTCCTCCACTCTCTTTGATGCCATGTAGCAACCACTACTTAAATCCTAAAAAGTTTAGAACTCCAAACACAGAACTCTGGGCAATTTTACCTCTATTTTTCACATCCTAGAGAGGTTCTTGCCTACAGGTTAACATGGGTATCTGTGACAGGTCAAACCTTAAGAAGGTCTGTGGCAGCATTCCCACGGTCATCCTTCTTCTGATATAAAATGCAGATAAAACTGGTGATTTCCTATTTATGTTTGACCTGACTTGAATGTTATCTCTGCATAAACAGAGGGAGTAAACTGTTGTAAGACCTATCTCTAACCTTAAGGGAAAAGGGGAGGATTTACCCCCATTCTTTTCTTGCAATTTCATACAGAAACACACAAACTGCCCAGACATCGAAATGGCCCAGTTTAGGAAAGAATGTCAAATGAGTAGGTGTCATGGGGGAACAGAAAGGAACAGTAAGAATAGTAGAAGTGTTCCTGAAAGCATTCATACTGAAAGGACATTAGAAATTAAAGGGAAAAGAGTTCTATTTTAGAATGATGGCACTTTGTACGCTCTGATTTACTATATTGCTTGCCTTTCTTAAGTTTTACTTTTAAATTCGAGGTAGGGGCACAAATTTTTTTAATGGTTAAGCACTGCTCCTTTGAGAATAAAGAAATTTGAGTTTTAAATTAACAATATTTTCAATATGTTAAAAGTAACTACCTCCCATATTCAATATTTTATTTAAAAACGATTGTATATAACAGGCCATTCTGAAGTATAATAAATGATGTCTTCTAAATTCTAATAATGGTTGGAATTAGTTATGACCCTTTCTGTAGCAATAGCCAATAAAAAGGATCATATTTTTAGTATATACATATCATTTTGAAGACCTTAACGTTCAGAAGTGAGTCAATTTATTTAATTTATAGGTATATGAAAACCATTCTAGGAATAACATTTTATGATTCTACTCTCATCAATATCTGATACTCTAAATTTTCTTTTTCTCCATTTTCCATTGTCATGTCTGAATTACCTTTATTATTGTATTTTACCTATTTCAATGTCTACTTTTTTCTTTTATAAATGAATTCACCAGTTGAAGTCAAAATGAGCCAAAAAACCCTTAAGATTTAAGACACACTTTTGTTACCGTATATCATGCTATTAAGAAAAATCAGATATAGCTCCCTCACTGATAATTATGTTTATATTTATCTTATCATTAAATTGGACTTCTTAAAAATTGTCTTTTAATAGCAATAAAAATGGAAGTATATACTAAAATTGCCTTTATTCTTATCTTATTATTTGTGAATTTTTAAACAATGTGAATACTATTGTAATTGTATTTCCATCATTCTCACTGCTTGTTTTACTTAAGAAAAAGTTGCCCATTGAAAAATACACAAGTAGCCAGGGGTAGTGGCTCATGCCTGTAATCCCAGCACTTTGGGAAGCCAAGGCGGGTGAGGTCTGGAGTTCGAGACCAGCCTGGCCAACATGGTGAAACCCCATCTCTACTAAAAATACAAAAAAAACTAGCCAAGCGTGGTGGCGTGCGCCTCTAATCCCAGCTACTCAGGAGGCTGAGGAAAGAGAATTGCTTGAACTTGTGAAGCGGAGATTGCAGTGAGCTGAGATCACACCACTGCACTCCAGCCTAGGCAACAGAGCGAGACTCTGTCTCAACAAATAAAAAGATACAAGTAACAGAACCTATACATAAATAAATACATAAAATGAATATATATATATATAGACAATACTATAAAATGACTCTGTAAAACCAATACTATAAAAGATGCTTCAAATACCAGAGGTAAGAAAATTATCAAAGATTGTTTTAGTTTAGAGAGCAACGTAATTAATTTCAGATGAGCCCTTGTCTGGTCAATTAAGTCCATGAAAACTTTCTTCTGGGTTTTCATTCATCATGTTTCCCCACTTGGCATTTTATGACAAATCAGAAAAATAAATCCAATTTGTTACGTTCCAGGCATTGTGAGTGTTTACAACATCTTATTTAACCT
Source organism: Papio anubis (assembly GCF_008728515.1). Taxonomy (NCBI): domain Eukaryota; kingdom Metazoa; phylum Chordata; class Mammalia; order Primates; family Cercopithecidae; genus Papio; species Papio anubis. The sequence goes on from NC_044982.1 coordinate 129,198,308, forward strand.
TCACACTGTAAAAGATCCAGACATTTGCCTTCACTTTGAATACACATTGAGAAAAATGAGAAAGAAATACGGCTTTATTTCACAAAGACTAAAAATCATCTAAAAAGTTAGTTTATTGTCCATGGTTAAATATTTGACACATAAAGTAACTGTATATGTTTTTAATCACTTCATATTATTGTGTTAAACCTTTTTTCATTCCTATGATTATTTTCAATTCTCACCCATCTCTTCAATTAATTTTTCCCTTTGACGAGTTTATTATCATTATCATGTTTATTTTTCTCAAACTAAATTTTATATTTTCCATTATAGAATGAATAAAATTATCCTTGCTCTAATAACCTAAGTATGTTACTAGTATACATATTATTCAGTGTGTTACAGTATTTTTAGGATAATTAAATGACAAAGACAGAAACTGATTCCAGGTTTTAAACATTTTACTGGAAGATTTGTGACACTGTACTCTGGTCTCAACCTATGATTTTAAAACTTGGAGCAAAATAACCCAATGTACAGATCAACAAATAAACAGCCACACCTGACATAAATGCCTTATTTCTTATGAACATATCTCATCTCCTGTTAGATAATCAGCCTCTTCAGGACAGAGCCTGAGTAACACCCACAGCACCCAGCATATGCCTCATAAATATTAGGAAATAAATGTTAGTTGGCTTTGTAAAACCAATGAATCTTTGCAGTATATGTTTATCCCAAAATGAAATGTTCTATCATTTAAGATGTACAGCTGCAAAGTTATTTGCACATCTTATGAGCTCCGCACAAGTCTAATAAACCAATGAACTTCACTTTCTATTGTGAGTTCCTGAGTTTCCATTTCTTCGATACACCCGTCATGGGGGACTGGGAGTTGCTGTCCTTTTCTTAGATTGCATGTTAGACTTCACAACATTGCACAAAGCAGAACATTTTTTTAGAAAATAATTTTTGTTCCTGACTTACTCTTTTTGCTTTTGACATTGTTAAGACGTTTCATGCTGGTAGAAAAAAAGAAAACTATCTTAAATTTGTAAATGAAATAAAGGCCAACAAAAAAACGGTTCCCTACATTGGATAATAGGGTTTTAATGTATTTCTGCTGTCGGATTGGTGTATTTGTGGGATAATTTTATGTGACAGTGTAATTAAATTGTAAAACAATTCCCATTTCCTATGTATTTTATCTATTTATCATCATTTATTTCTTTACCTTCTTTTTCTGCAATAAATGTTATTGTAAGGAGAGTTAAATAAGTTAAACCAATGCAATTACTTTTACAGATTGAAATTAACTTCATATATCAATTTGTACACATTTATACAAAGTACCTACAACTTGCCGGGTATAAATAAATGTGTTTATTGCAGTATATTTATGATGTCACTGTGGTTTCCATGTTTGCCTTCCTTTTGAGTAATGATCTATATGTTTAAACTTGACATTTTAACAGTATTTTCAAACAATTTCATTCATTATCAAATAACCATTTACTACACTATGGCAATTTCATACCATTTACTGAACCCTTTAGACACTCCTAAACAATGATTTATCAACCAATATACAGATTTTAATGCTTATCACAGCAAATGTGGAAAGTAACATTAAATAGTGACTTGACAGGAGATAACTAAATTATCTTTTAAAAAAATCTTGATGAGTCATGTTAGTAATAGCCAGTATGCCTTTATAGCTGTACTGAAATTAAAAGAAGTATATTAGATTATTATATTCCTTATATATTAAGGTGATTCATTTTAAAATCTATATGAACACCAGCTATATAACCTCAAGTGTTGATTTTAATGGAAAAAAAGAAGAAAGGCTATTTTAAATGTTTTAGATGTTGACCTGCTTGATAGATTTTTGTATCTTGGCTCCTCCATAGGAGGGAAAATATTCTGGCTCAGATAAGTCATCTCTGGGTTGATCAAATCTGGGATGATCCAGATGGATCATGTTGGGCAAGACGAAAGGCTACTTACAATAATCCTATCTGCTTGCTGCACACGAGACATACCCAGATCCTTTTAATCCTCATCAGGTCTCATCATATCCTTGCTGTAGCAACCCACAGAAGTTACATGGTTGTGAACTTTTATGAGAGGGGGAAAACTGAAGAATTTTTCTGTGCAAAGGAGTCAAAGCAGCGGCAGCATGTGTTATCTTTATAGGATCAACACAGTTGATTCAGTGAATGGTACTATAGTCTTGAGAAAATGCTGAGAGAAAGTTTAGGTTTAAAAACAATTAACAAGGACAGAAAAGGAGGAGGGAGAAACAAGACAACTTCCTTTCAAGTAGAATCATTTACATAAAACATTAAACCTGATAAAGGTGTCTGTCAGTGTGTGGGAGGGTCTGTATTTCTTCAGTTATTCACATCCAGAATGAATTAACTTGACACTAATTGCAGAAGGATTAAATTTATTCACTCTTTATAGACTACTCCTTGACTATTAAAATTAAATGAAGATAAAAATGAATTATTCTTTCCTAGATCAAAAATGAAATACCAAACCATTTTACAAGGGTGTAGGAGAAGATGGGCAGTGAAGACCAGAACCTGTGACTTAAAAAATAAACAGAAATAAGAAGCTTAATTTTTAATAGATTTGTTAATTTAAAAAAGATTCCTTATTTAAGAGGCCCCTAGGACACCTTCAGGAATATATTGTACCCTAGCTAGAAGAACCTAAAAATACACACATTTTTATTAATACTTTACAAATAAATATAGCTGAGCCAAGAAATTCATTTGCTAGGGAGTGGTTTTTTTAATAGTCAAAACACAAAAAAGAATTATTAAAATGAAAAAAAGAGCAAGTTTCAAGTGATTACATTTCAGCATGTGTTCTCTATACCTCCAGGTTGGATAAGGAACTGAAGCAAAAACTATTACAAGAAGAGGCAGTTTTGGCCAGGCGCGGTGGCTCGCACCTGTAATCCCAGTACTTTGGGAGGCCGAGGTGGGCGGATTGCTTGAGGTCAGGAGTCCAAGACCATCCTGGCCAACATGGTGAAACGCTGTCTCTACTAAGAATACAAAAGTTAACCAGGCATGGTGGCACGAGCTGTAATCCCAGCTACTCGGGAGGCTGGGGTGGGAGAATTGCTTAAAGCAGGGAGGCAGAGATTGCAGTGAGCGGAGATCACTGCCACTGCACTCCAGCTAGGGCGACAGAGCAAGACTCCGTCTCAAAAAAAAAAAAAAAAAGAAGAAGAAGAGGCAGTCTTATAGACAAAACTTTGAAGGAATTCTGCATTTTCAGAATGGGCCTTAAACAAAAAATAATCAGTTCAAGGCAATGCCTGAAACTGTCATCTGTTTCGTCATATGCTGTTGCCTGGTTTCTAGTCTCAGATAATGCAGATAGGAATGAAGTGCGAGGGAGTAGGGGGAGGAGGATCTACAAATTCAATGGTCGGATTGAAATTTTAAAGAAAATTTGCTGATTCTGAGTTCAGGGCTCTATCAACTATACCGTGCAAACCTGAAAATTGTAAATACCAACATACCTTGTGAATATCCAGATTTTAAAAATATCTTTCCTATTACTTGGCATGGAATTATGTATGTATGTGGATGGTCTTCTTGTGTTATGCCATTTTTTGAAAAGACAGAATATAGACATGTAAAATATAATTTTCAGATGCTTGTGCTTAAACATCCACGTAACATTTCAGTGAATTTCTAAAAATCAAGGAAATAATCATCTCAGCTTTAGGCAAAATGCTAACTTAGATAAAAATGAGTCTTAGGTAGTCAGAAATTAACGATAAGGAAACAACGTCAGGGGAAGTTAGGTTACTTGCCTAAGGTCACAGAGATTGTAGAAAAATAAGAATTAAAATGCTCCTCCTAACCCCAACCAAGTTCGCACGCCTTCCGTTTTAGAATAAGGTTTATGTGTTAAGCCCTTCTACGAAAAAGAATTGCATTTTAACATGGATCAGTGTCATAGCTAATTAAGGAAAGACTAATAATGTAATTTCAGGCATTAGTCATCTTACTGATTCAAATCCCGTTCCCTACCTCAAACTACACACAAGGCATATAGATGGAATGGCATCTCATTCATATGTGTGTGCGTATGTCTTACATTAAAATCATTCATATTAAATGAGTAATCTTCTAAGGAATTAGTATCCCTCTAAAAAAAAAATCTAAGATGTTAGATACTAAGGATCTTTAAAGATGATAATTCATACTAAACTTCACATTTCATTTCTCCCTATTATGTATATACCTGAAATTGGAAAGTTTTCTTCTTTTTCCTAGTAAGTGTAATTTAATGTTTTAGCAATTGTATTAGGAGAAGGTGTTTTTCCTTCTTTATCATAAAGGAACCATATAAATGAGAAATAATGTTACAATTTTAATATGTTCTTCTCAGTTGTACTGCAATTCATTTTTAAAACTAAGTTAGTACATTTTTATCAATTTACAGAATTCCCATGTTTTAAAATACAAACAACCATCTAGATTCTCTCAGGTGAGTAAGTTACTTATAGAATGTAAACTATTTCTGGAAATACACTTGTAGAACATTTACCTGTTGCAACACTGAATTAGATGATGCCACCTTTTTTTATATTTGTGTTAAATAAAATTGCATGTGCCTTACATAGAGCCATATCAGTGCTTTTTGTTAAATATAATAAAATTTCCAATTGATGACCCAACAATTACTTGCATATTTTGAAATGTATTCATTTTCTCTAAACAAATAAGATTGTGCTTTGATTCTAAAGATGCAGAATGAATGATTAATGCTTTGATGAACGACAGTGTTATATCTAATTTTGTGTTAATCTGTATGAGGAGACTGAAATTGACTTAGCTTTAGCTGATCAATTCTCACTTCTACTTCTCCACCCCAAAAAGAATTTAAAAAACATTATCACTGGTAAAATTATCAGTCAATCAAACAAACAAATTGCTTTTTTCTAATTGGAGGCTATTGCTTATTCATGTTTTTCTAAATATAGTTGATCACAGTGTTACTAACATTTCATATCCTGAAGAACAGAAGAAAAAGGGAAATCTACTTCCCTCATCAAGATTAATCTTTATTTTAATTATAAACCAAGCATGTGGATACTGTGTATTAATACTTCTGCAAGACCATTAATTGCTTAAGTGAAGAATGATATCCCTAATGACCCCTACTGTGTGTAGAAGATCTTGTATACTATTCAGTGTAGAGGCTTCAGTTCACATGCATCGCTGTCCATCAGCTACTTTCCAAATGGCAACCATGAGAGTAAGCAAGTGGTTGCTATGATTTTGCCAGTTTATGATTTTATAATATAAAATTTATATCCTCAGATAATTTTAAACTCGTATTTGTAAGTTTTTATGACCGCAGAAATATCCTCACAGAGGACTTGAATATGGACTCTAAGATTTCTTCACACTGGTCGGGCGCGGTGGCTCACACCGGTAATCCCAGCACTTTGGGATGCCGAGGCGGGCGGATCACCTGAGATCAGGAGTTCCAGGCCAGCCTGGCCAATATGGTAAAACCCTGTCTCTACTAAAAATACAAAAATTAGCCTGACACAGTGGCGCACCTATAGTTCCAGCTACTTGGGAGGCTGACGCAGAATTGCTTGAACCTGGGAGGCAGAGGTTGCAGTGAGCTGAGATTCTGCCATTGCACTCCAGCCTGGGTAACAGAGCAAGACTCTGTTTCAAAAAAAAAAAAAAGGATTTCTTCACACTATTGGTTTTGATGAGTCATCTAAGCTAACGTCAGCCTTTCCCAACTTTTGTTGGATGAAATGCACACCCCCTCCTCCTCAGCAAATATGACTATGTCGAAATCTGAACTCTCAGTCTCACTTCACTGCAAACTATGACCTAGCTATTTATTTGAATGAGTTGAATTGCTAAAGTTCTGGGCAATAAAATCCTCTGACAACTAAGCCTAGTTTTTCCTTTGAATGGCTATAATCTAATGGTATATGGAAGTATTTCTTTTCGTTTCTTTTTGAGATGGAGTTTCGCTCCTGTTGCCCAGGCTGAAGTGCAATGGTACAATCGTATCTCACCGCAACCTCTGCCTCCCAGGTTCAAGCGATTCTCCTGCCTCAGCATCCCGAGTAGCTGGGATTATTACAGGCATGCACCAGCATGCCCAGCTACTTTTTTTGTATTTTTAGTAGAGACGGGGTTTTTCCATGTTGGTCAGGCTGGTCTCGAACTCTCAACCTCAGGTGATCCACCCACCTCGGCCTCCCAAAGTGCCGGGATTACAGTCGTGAGCCACTGCGCCCAGCCGGATATGGAAATGTTTATTAGAAATATATATTGCTGCTGCTCTCTTTCACACTCTGGGATGTGGAAGCATCACACAATGGTGATGTGTCATTGTGTACAGTTCAATTTGATTTTCTGAAATTGGGAAGCACAGATTCTCTCTGGAACAACTTCTTTGACGGGTTCATTGTAGAAAGGAAACTTGTCACCATGCCAAAGACAAAACTGCTGCTGGGTTTAGTTTTGAATTTTATAAAGTGAACAAGTAAAAAATATATACACATTCATTTCAACTCAAGTTATAAATAATTAAATGAATATATAATTGTATCCAGTTTTTACCCTCAAGCTCAACCAGCAAAGACATCTCCAGTCCATGTAAAAAGGTTACTTCATTTTCTTTTTGAAAATTATGAGCAAGCTGCCAAACATCACTGAATTTATATGCTTGTAAGTGAGAACAACCTGTCTATAAAATCCTACAGTGGAAAGTGAAGCAGCATGTGAGTTTTGTGCAATGTATCTTACACCTTTTAAAATTTGAACTTACACAAGCATTTCCTAAGCATCGTCTTAAATACCTTCCTCATCCTCTCTCATCTTCTAGTCCAAGGTTGGCTTGGGTGCTGGGAAGCAGTTTTAGTGAACATCATTAAGTAGCATATGTGAATGTATCTAGAAACAGAATCTTCATGTAGAAATCCAGTCCTCCAAACATGCTTTATTGACAGAACAATAAAGGAGTCTTCTTTTCTTTTTGAGACAGGGTCTTGCTCTGTCATCCACGCTGGAGTGCAATGGCAGGATCTCAGCTCACTGCAACCTCCGCCTCCTGGATTCAAGCGATTCTCCTGCCTCACCCTCACGAGTAGCTGAGATTATAGGTGTAAGTCACCACACAGAGCTAATTTTTTGTGGGTATTTTTAGTGGAGATGGGGTTTCGCCATCTGGAACAGATTCGTCTCGGACTCCTAACCCCAAGTGATCTGCCGGCCTTGGCCTCCCAAAGTGCTGGGATTACAGACATGAGTCCCCGGCCCAAGGAAGTCTTATTATAGGGAAAATAACCACATGTGATTCCAAGACCTTGGTGGGGAACCAGGGCCAGTCTCTCCAGGTGAGCAGGTTGTGCCCTGCACACAACACTCAGCTGAGGGAGCACTCCATTTATCAAGCCACAGGCTCTGGAGCAGGGCTCTACCTGCCCAGGCGGGAGGGCTAGCTTTTGAAAATTTGCACAAAGACGTCTATTGAGCATGATCAGCTCAAGACTCCAAAGAGTTTTATGAGCTCCTTGGGGCAAGGTAGGTGAGCTGAGCCAGAAGGGCTCAGCCCATTCTGAAGGCTTCTCCTATAGCCAGAAGAGATTCCTCGACTAATTTGCAGAAAAGTGTCACATGGGATGGCAGCAGCTGTGTGAGGAATTTTCCCATGCTAATAGATACCTTCATTTTGCCATCTGTAAGGTAGGAATTATGAGAAACATTCAGAGGAAGACTGTGAGGAGATGCTTTTAATTATTTACAAAAATTATTTGAAGGAGTACAACATGCCCTGTTAGTACAGAGTAATAGCATACCCCAAATTCCCCGTCTGTTGGGAGATGCTATGAGGCTGGTTTGATGAAAGGAGGAAGGACTAGCAATGGGAATAGCAAAGCACCAAGAAGCAGAAAAAAAGCTACTCAAGAATCTGTGTGCTGAACAGGACTTAGCACGAGACTCTCACACTTCATGGCAGAGTGGGCCAGATGGAGTAGGGAAACAGGACACAACGTGTATCCCAATACAGAATAAGTACAAACAAAAAACAGAAATCTGGGGAGTCGGGGACCCGAGGAGTAATTAGTAATTCCCAGGCTACAGATGATCCTTCCCTGTGGAAACCATGTGCCAATAGAGAGAGCTTCCCAGAGAAAAGCCACTCCACCACTCACCCTGAACACTGTTATCTTTTTTTTTTTTTTTTTTTTTTTTAAAGATGGAGTCTTGCTCTGTCACCCAGGCTGGAATGCAATGATGAGATCTCGGCTCACTGCAAGCTCCGCCTCCTGGGTTCACGCCATTCTCCTGCCTCAGCCTCCCGAGTAGCTGGGACTACAGGCACCTGCCACCATGCCCAGCTGATTTTGTTGCTGTATTTTTAGTAGAGACGGGGGTTTCCTCTTGTTAGCCAGGATGGTCTCGATCTCTTGACCTCATGATCCGCCCACCTGGGCCTCCCAAAGTGCTGGGATTACAGTGAGCCAATGCGCCTGGCCTATTATCATTCTTTCAAAAAGTTGTCAGAGGACCCGTTCTCATCAGAGTCTGATACATCACCCCGTTAGCATAGGTCAGATGGTGCCTTCTGCCTCCCTCTCTAGCCCTCATGTCCATGCCTGTGACCTTTCTTCACTCCCCACCACTCTTGGCACAGGCTCAGCACCTCTTCAAGTCTGTGTTGGCTGAGCACTTTTATTTTGATGTATGAAGTGTGACAAAGTATCATAAATGCTTTTAACACATACTGAAGCATATATTCAAATGAGTGCTGCCTTTCTCAAAGTTCATTGTCTTAGGAGGATTTATCCTAACACTGCTGCCACTGTGCAGGATACCTTTCAATCTCTTCTTTTGGAATGCAATTATAAATTAATAGGTGATTGCTTTTCCACATTGCTCATTATATTGGCTGCAAATAAATCCTTACTATTAAAAAATCCCTTTTTAATCTGGCCTTTCACTACTTCCTTTTTGTTAAGGGCTGTTCACAGCCACCCCCTTCTCCCAGATCTTGTGCTCTGGTCATGCTGAACATTGCAGTTCCTAGAAGCCTCTGTGAATTTGCATATGCCAATTCCCTCTTCCGGAAAGATCACTCTCTTATTACTAAGTTCAAGATCTCTTCATTCAGAAAACCTCTACTGCCTTTATCTCCCACTCTTTAATCTGTTTAGCTCCCTTCAATTTAGCTGCACCTGAAAAGTACCAAAGTCACCTCAATCCACCAAATTGTTTATTGTCTTCATTGCTCCTCTCCCTGACCAGTTGATAAGCTCTTTGAAGGCAGATACTATGTCTTTTTTACCTGCATCCTCAGGGCCCAACAGCATTGATTTGCAATATTGTTCAATAAAGATTTATTGGCCAGGTGTGGTGGCTCCCACCTGTGATCCCAGCATTTTGAGAGGCTGAAGCAGGCAGATCACTCAAAGTCAGGAGTTGGAGACCAGCCTGGCCAACATGGCCAAACCCTGTCTCTACTAAAAAATGAAAATAAAAAAATTAGCCAGGTGTGGTGGCACATGCCTATAGTCCTGCTACTCTGATGGCTGAGGCACAAACCTGGAAGGCGGAGGTCGCAGTGAGCCAAGATCGTGCCACTGCACTCCAGCCCAGAAGGCAGAGTGAAACCCTGTCTCAAAACATACATATATATATATATAAAGCGGGCATGGCAAAGCATTTTGAGAGGCTGAGGCAGGAGGATTGCTTGAGGCCAGGAGTTGGAGACCAGCCTAGGTAAAATGGCAAGACCCCATTTCTAAATAAATATTTAATAAGTAAATAAAGATGTATCAAATGAATGGATACTTGAAAGAAGTGGGTAACCTAAAATGACAACTTTGAAAGTAAATGTTCATTTGACTGAGTCCTAGGTGAGTTCGAGAATTACTGGATTACTCAATAAATGCTTTTAGGCAAACTGTTTAGTCAGTTTAGAAAGTCAGACTCCCTAGTCATGTCATAAGCATAAACACAAAATTCCAGTTGGATTTAATATTCATTTGTTAAAAAAAAAAAAAAAGAAAGAAAGAAAAGAAAAAGAAACTATAAGACCACCAGAAGAAAACAACAGTGACGGGCCAGGTGTGATGGCTCATACCTGTAATCCCAGCACTTTGGGAGGGTGAAGCAGGTGGATCATGAGGTCAGGAGTTCAAGACGAGCCTGGCCAAAATAGTGAAACCCTGTCTCTACTAAAAATACAAAAATTAGCTCGAACCTGGGAGGTGGAGGTTGCAGTGAGCCGAGATCACACCACCGCATTCCAGCCTGGGCGACAGAGTGAGACTCCGTCTCAAAAAAAAAAAAAAAAAGAAAACAACAGTGACTGTATAATTTTAGTGTGAGGAATGCCTATTTAAACATAACACCAAAGGCAGAAACTACACAAGAAAAGGTTGATCATGGCTCTGAGCTAATGTATCACTTTCCAAGTGTTACCTGCTACGTAGGGCGTAAGGGCTGGAAGCCACGCTTTTTCTTCCACTGAAGTTTTCCCCAATTTTTAAGAGCTTAAATATCTGCCTATTCAAGGAAACAATAAGTAATTGTAAAAATGCCCTAAATCTTGTCCAAAACGCTTGGAAATACAGGGAATATAGTAGGGTTTTTAAATTTGTTTTTTGAGACAGAGTCTTGTTCTGTCATCCAGGCTGGAGTTCAGTTGCACTATCTCGGGTCACTGAAACCTCCGCCTCCCAAGTTCAAGCAATTCCCCTGCCTCAGCCTCCCGAGTAGCTGGGATTACAGATATGTGCCACCACACCCAGCTATTTCGTATTTTTAGTAGAGGTGGGGTTTCACCATGTTGGCCAGGCTGGTCTCCAACTCCTGACCTCAGGTGATCCACCCACCTCAGCCTCCCAAAGTGCCGGGATTACAGGCGTGAGCCACACCTGGCCTACAGTGTATTTTTAACATCATATTTTAGATTAACAATTAGATTTATTGCTTTAGAGACAGTTACCTAAGACACTATGTGGAAGTCAAAGGAAAATATATTGATCAATATTATTTCAAAATGTTACTAATAAATTGCTTGAAAATAAATTAGTCCTATGTTTCTGACTTTTTGAACACTCTATGAAGTGTTGCCCAGCACCACGGGAGGCTGAGGCAGGAAGATTGCCTGAGGTCAGGAGTTCGAGACCAGCCTGACCAACATGGTGAAACCCGTCTCTACTAAAAACACAAAAATTAGCCAGGCGTGGTGGTGCACGCCTATAATCCCAGCTACTCGGGACGCTGAGGCAAGAGAATCACTTCAACCTGGGAGGCGGAGATTGCAGTGAGCCGAGATCACACCACTGTACTCCAGCCAGGGCGACAGAGCGAGACTCCGTCTCAAAAACAAAACAAGAAAAAATGGAACGAGGCCGGGCGTGGTGGCTCACACCTGTATTCTCAGCATTTGGGGAGGCCAAGGTGGGCAGGAGTTCACTTGAGGCCAGGAGTTCAAGACAACCGCGGGCAACATGGCAAAAACCTGTCTTTCCAAAAGTACACAACTTAGCAGACATGGTGGCGCATGCCTATAATCCCAGCTACTCAGGAGGCTGAGGCACGAGAATCACTTAAATCAGAAGGTGGAGGCTGCAGTGAGCTGAGACCATGCCACTGCACTCCAGCCTGGGCAACAGAGTGAGACCCTGTCTCAAAAAAAAAAAAAAAAAGGAACAACCTAAAAGGTCAATAAAGGAGTGTTTAACAAATAAATTATCCATAATGAAAATAATAGCATTGGAATGTATTTATTGACTTGAAAAAGAGTTCATAATATATTTTATTTGTTTTTATAATATAGATTCCCATATCTTTCCATAGACTGTAGAGGGTGAAGCCTCAGAATCTGCATTTTTATTTATTTATTTTTGAGACACAGTCTCACTCTGTTGCCCAGGCTAGAGTGCAGTGGTGTGATTTCGGTTCACTGCAACCTCCGCCTCCTGAGTTCACATGATTCTCCTGCCTCAGTACCCCCAAGCAGCTGGGATTACAGGTGCCCACCACCACACCTAGCTAATATTTGTATTTTTAGTAGAGACGTGGTTTCTCCATGTTGGCCGGGCTGGTCCCGAACTCCTGACCTCAGGTGATCCACCCACCTCAGTCTCCCAAATTGCTGGGATTACAGGTGTGAGCCACTGCATCCAGCTCATAATATAGTTTAAATGAAAATAAGAAAATGGAGATTATAAACCACTAAGTATATTTTCTGATTTTTATAAAGACTTATTGGCCGGGCGCGGTGGCTCAAGCCTGTAATCCCAGCACTTTGGGAGGCCGAGACGGGCGGATCACGAGGTCAGGAGATCGAGACCATCCTGGCTAACACGGTGAAACCCCGTCTCTACTAAAAAAATACAAAAAAACTAGCCGGGCGAGGTGGTGGGCGCCTGTAGTCCCAGCTACTCGGGAGGCTGAGGCAGGAGAATGGTGTGAACCTGGGAAGTAGAGCTTGTAGTGAGCTGAGATCCGGCCACTGCACTCCAGCCTGGGAGACAGAGCGAGACTCCGTCTCAAAAAAAAAAAAAAAAAAAAAAAAAAAAAGACTTATATGTGCAATTTATACATAAAATATATATGTATGTGGATATATATAATCTGAAAGGCTATACAGAAATATGTTAATAATAGTTATCTTTTTGGCTTACCTGTAGTTTGTAATGTTTTAACAATAAGCATGGATAATTAACGAGATAGGGATAAAAAGATAAATAATAGGATGGCTTACTCAAAACCAAAGCAAACACTGATCAAGCTTATTAAATGATAAAGTTATTAAAATGAAGAAGGAACTAAAGATCTAAATCACATAACTGCATATGATTTCCGATGATTTTCTGCCACCCTGTGGGGAATTCTGCACATTGCAGAACTGAAGAAGCAAAATATGAAACTATAGAAAATTCTATAACTCAAGATGAAATTTCTTGGCCCAATAAGTTGTTTAGCTAAAGCTCTGTTGATCAGTTTTGCTTTCTCTACCAGCTATTTAGTGAAATTGCTAGAATAGGATAAAATAATACCTAATACTTAAATGTGATTACAATATGACAACCATGGTCCTAATACACACGACTTCATCTCACAAAAACCCTCTATGGTAGGTACTGTTTTCTTCCCATTTTATCAAAGAGACAGAGTCTAATCTACCAATGGCGGGCAAATGTTGCCAAAGCAATGTGAAATCCAGGCAGAGTACTGCATTTTTAGTCAATGATTTAAATTTTTGAGCTTTTCTGTTTCCTTCAGGCCTGATCGTTCCCTAATGGAATCACCCAAACACTTGACTGCTGAGGCTTTCTATGGATTTATCAGATGAAACTTTGGAAAGGGATTTTTTTTTTTTTTTTTTTTTTTTAAAGACAGGGTCTCGCTCTGTCACCCAGGCTGGAGTGCAGTGGCGTGATCTTGGCTCACTACATCTGCTGCCTGCCAGGGTCGAGCGATTCTCCCACCCCAGCCTCCCAAGTAGATGGGACCACAGGTGCATGCCACCAAGTCTACTTAGTTTTTCTTTTATTTTCTTTCTCTCTCTCTCTTTCCTTTCTTTCTCTCTCCCTTTCCTTTCTCTCTCTCTCTCTTTTTTTTTTTTTTTTTTTAAGAGATGGGGTCTTGCCATGTTGCCCTGAGGTCTAGCCATCTACCCGACTCGGCCTCTCAAAGTGCTGGGATACTCGGCTTCTCAAAGTGCTGGGATTAGAGGCACGCCCAGCTGAGAGAGACTATGATGTTCTCCAAACAAATCTCATTTGGTTGAAACTGTACAGCTGAGTATAGTCTAATTTGAGTAGTTTACCTTGAGTACTCTAACCGTGGTCTACAGACCTGGCTCTTTTGAGAACTGTTTGTAAATGGTCTGCAGAGAGACAGTAGAAAACTCTATGGCAATTTTGCAGGTAATTTTATGGCTGTTAACTCTAACGATAAAAAGTTTTGACTTGGACTTTGTATGCCTTTCCATTTTTCTGTTTTATCAACTTGTGGTCAACAACTAATCGAAAATTTTTACAAAATAAACGGACCGTTCCCCCAGTGAAGAGAAGCACTGCTATGAAGCTGTTCACATGCAAATATTACCAAACTCCAAGGTCACTTTTGAGGCCTAGCTCCCCAAAATGAGGCCTCGGATATTTTTCCTCCCTTTATTTCTTTTCTCTTTTCATTTTTTTCCCCCTTTTTCCTTTTTTTGAGACGGAGTTTTTGCTCTGTTGCCCAAGCTGGAGTGCAATGGCACGATATCGGCTCACTGCAAACTCCGCCTCCGTCTCTTGAGTAGTTGGGATTACAGATGCGCGCCACCACGCCCAGCTAGTTTTTGTACGTTTGGTAGAGACGAGGGATCACCAAGTAGGCCAGGCTGAGTCTCGAACTCTTGACCTCCGGTAATCCACCCGCCTCGCCCTCCCGAAGTGCTGAGATTACAGGCATAAGCCACCGCGCCCGGCCTCCTCCCCTTATTTCATCCACTTTACAATTCACATTATTATTGAACGTTGATAATTGCACCTATCGTAATGATACTGATAATTGCACCTGTTGTAATAATATTGATATTGATAATTGCACCTATTGCATTACAATATTATTATTGATATCCATAATTTCACCTACTGTAATGATCAATAAAGACAGGCAGAAAGAAAACAAAAATAACTGAGACTACTGGACAGCGTCCCTGCGGACAGCAAAGACTGAAGAAACGCCTTGAGGCGCAGTAACGCCACCAATAAGGAGTCGAAGCGACGGTTCCGCCCAGAGGCAAGGAAGGCCCACCCCTCGCGCGCAGGCGCGAGCGCTAGCTCCTGACGTCTGAGCGGGTGGGGATATGCCGTGTGGGTTTCAAGAAGACGCCACGCCTCCGCCGCCGCCACCACGCCTCCGGCTGCCGCGCCCGGAGGAGGCCGGGATGTTATCACTTCCGCCGGGGCCTCTCACTGCGTCCGGGTCAGCTGTTGCCGCCGCCGCCGTGCCGCTGCGGCCGAGGGATTGGGCTGGGGTCTCCACCGCCGAGCGAGGGGAGCGGGCTCCGCTCGGCGCTGCTTTTTGCGACCTGGCCGTCAGCCCCACGTCGCCGGCCTGGAGGGGCGAAGAGGACGAGGGGGCCAAGGCTTCCTCCGGGGTGAGTGCGGCCTGGGAGGACTTGGCACCGTGGCTCCGTAGCTGGACTGGGAACCGGCCTAGGGGCGCAAGTCTGTCGGGCGCGTGCCCACGACGTCCGCGGAGAGGAAACCCAGAGAGTTATCCTTGGTAGGGGGGAGCCATAGAACCTGCTCGGAAGGCGCTTCCTGGATCTCCGCCCAGTTTAGGTCCCCGCCCTTGGCTCGGGTCCTGTTTGTATTTGGCAGTTTGGCCCCCCACCCCACCCCTTTTCCGTTTCTGGTAGTTGTGCTCGGGATGGAACCTTGCCCCTCCTCCACTCCTTTTTTACCCTGGTGTGGGTGAATTGGCGGGGCTACGATGGTTCAGTATTTATGACCAGCGTCAGTCCTGGTGCAGAACAAAGAAACTTGGACCTCTGGTATGCCTCGTAACCTCGGGGAATAGACACGGAAGCAGCATAAGTAATCAGGGCTTTAATAGATCTTCCCGAGTACGCTCAACCAAATACAGAGTGTGTACGTCAAAAGCCGAGTCCCCGCGTGAATCTAGACACTACCTTTTCTGTTTAAATACCTGGCAAAATGGTTTGGATTTCTGGATGCATCTCATGTCTCTGGAGTTACTTGTCTGTGTGTCCTGTGAGCTCTTTGAGGACACAGCTTTTGCGGTGTTCGTCAAGATAGTCACAGTGCCTCCTATTTATTTAGTTGAATAAACTATGTGATTGCATTTTAGTGTTGCTTTTTTCATTCGCACCTTCTCTTGATTAGGATCTCTATTTCACCGAATACTTGATTTCTTATTTTCAATTAAATGTAGTTTTTCTAACAGTTTATAGGAATCTCTGCAATTGTAGAAACAAATTCCATAATTTGTAAATCGCTGTTTCCTCAAAATTACAACTGATGTTACTCAGTTAAGTTACCCCTGCAGACTAGTTTTTCATCATTTTGCACATATTCTTAGTTCTTGTTGTTTTATATTTTCTCTAAACTCTATTCCTAGTCTTCGTAATCTCTAGTGCAGCCCAACACTGTTGGGCTTAGACAGGAAGTATGACAGATCCACTTCTGCAAACGGAACTTGAACTAGATTATCGTAAGTCAGTGCTATTACGGCCTTCAGGCACTACAAGACCTTTGAAGCTAAGTGCAACCAAATCAGGCATGACAGGCTTATTCTGTATACAGTTGCCAGTGCACTGCTGACGGTGTGCTATATTAGAAACAGTTCTGGACTAGATATGGAGACCAGGATGTCGTGTCATTGCCTTATATATAAGATACAATGATGATAACACAAGTGTCATGCATCCCAAAGTTGCTGGTTGGAATATGAGATGATGGACGTGAAAGTGGTTAGTACATGTGGAAAGCACTCTGGAAAAGTTCTATTCATTCTGTCTGGAGTAATGCTGGTAGAAGGAGCAATAGGGAGAAAGGCGTCAGAGAAAGTATATGTAACCAGATCTAGTAAGTTACAGGGCTGATAGTAGATGAAAGATGTCTTGTTACTTTGGGTGGCCAAGGTGGGCGGATCACCTGAGGTCAAGAGCAAAAAATGATAAAGCAATGAGATGAGACAAGCCTGGCCAATGTGATGAAACGCCGTCTCTACTAAAAATACAAAAATTAGCCAGGCATGGTCGCATATGCCTGCAATCCCAGCTACTCGGGAGACAGAAGTACAAGAATCGCTTGAACTCAGGAGACGGAGGCTGCAGTGAGCTGAGATTGCAGCACTGCACTCCAGCCTGGGCGACAGAGTGTGACTTCGTCTCAAAAAAAAAAGATGTCGTGTTATGTTTACATCTTATAAAGCAGAATACTAGTATAATGTGACAGTAATATTCCACAATTATAGTTTTTTATTGCAACTGATATTTCTAACTACAACAAACTGAGACATCAGTTAGTAGACTTTATCTTTTTAAAGGTCGCAGCGTTTTCAGTATGTTCTGCATAGTGATAATAAATGTAACTTTTGTAGGTGGCACAATCATCTTTTGCCATATTTTCACAATTTTGAGAGAAGTCAGCACCATTCTAGTTTTTCCTCTAAATTTTGTGTTAACGTTTATTTTATTTTATTTAGTTTTTTTTGAGATGCGCTCTTGCTGTGTCGCCCAGGCTGGAATGTAATGGCACGATCCCTGCTCACTGCAACCTTTGCCTCCCAGGTTCAAGCGATTCTCCTGCCTCAGCCTCCCTGATCACTGGGATTACAGGCCAGTGCCACCACTCCCGGCTAATTTTTGTATTTTTAGTAGAGATGGGGTTTCACCATGTTGGCCAGGCTGGTCTTGAACTCCTGACGTCAGGTGATCCGTCCGCCTCAGGCTCCCAAAGTGTTGGGATTACAGGTGTGGGCCACCACGCCCGACTTGTGTTAACATTTCTGATAGAGCATCTCATTTCATTGTTTAAAAACTATACACCCTCAAGGGAGCAATGAGAAGCACAGATCCAGGATTTTTTCAAGGATGTTTGGTGATCTAAACGTACAGGCTGTTCGTTAAAAAGTGAACATGAGTGTTTAGGATGAAACCTTTTTGTTTAAATGGGGAAGTGAAAGGCTTGCCTGGGCATTTCCATATGCCTACTGTAATTGATTTCAGCATAAACGGTTGTTACTGGCACCTATTGCAGCAGCAGTGTTAAAGTATGTATAGTAAAATCACCACGTATAATTGTGTTATAATTAAACAGTTCTAATGTGATCTTAAAAGAAAAATTGTAGAGACAGATCTCACTATGTGGCCCAGCTAGGCTTGAACTTCTGGGCTTAAACCATCTTCCCACCTTGTCCTCCCAAGGTGTTAGGATTACAGGAGTGAGCCACTGAGCCTGGCCTAAATGTGATCTTAATATTTAATTTTTGCTTATGTTGTTAAACTGCCTGGGAAAAGCTTCTTCATCTTGATTGGATTTATCAGTACTCCTCCCCCTTGAAGCGATGTCAGAAGGAATCAATTGTCTCTTTGATTTTTAACCTAAGATAAACAACTGCTTTGAATTTATCTTTATGACTGCAACAGGTGAGTGGCATAAGTAAGGATATACCACCACTACCAAGAGTCAGTCTACTGAGAAATCACGTTATTCCTGTGCCAACAGGTTATTTTAACAAATATCATCTTAAAGTGTTATTTCCCATTCTAATTTACTAAAAAAAATATGAACAAGAAATGGGAAGCAACACAGTTAACGTGTGAGTCAGCAGTATCCTGATTTGCTTCAAAGTGGTTGTGGTGATATTAACTCCTTTCTTGTTTGTTTCCTGTTCTTAACAGCTGCTTGATGATAAAGTGCTTCCAAGAAACAGTAGTCCCTCAATTGTTTAAATTGTTTTGATCTACCTAGTGTACTTTTCCCCTAAAATTCATGATGAAATGGTAGAGTAAATCTATCTATATCTCTTTCCCCATGTTCAGTTTAGATAATTGATTATCCTCAAACTAAATATCCATGTCTATCTGCTGAGGTATTAACACATGATTCAATATGATACTAAGGTAAAAATGGAATAAATAGGCTGAGATAGCTGAAAAACTTGGGCTGTCTTTCAAGGAGCTATTTGATTTTTGTTGTTGCTGTTGTTTGTTTGGTTTTTTGAGACAAGAGTCTTCCTTTGTCGCCCAGACTGGAGTGCAGTGGTGCAATCTCAGCTCACTGCAACCTCTGCCTCCAGGGTTCAAGCGACTCTCCTGCCTCAGACTCCCTGGTAGCTAGGATTACAGTCATTGCGCCACCATGCCTGGCTGAATTTTTGTATTTTTACTTTTTACTTTTTCAAGCAAATAAGCTGGTGTTGAAAAGTCAGCATCTGCCACTTTTTTTCTGTGCTAACAAGTGTATCATCAAACATTGAAACCTTTTGGGAATGTTTAAAACCTTCTCTTGAGTATAAGTAAAAATTCAAACTGGGCAGAGAGGCTTCCAGTCTTGGCAGAGATACAAATTTAGTTTACCTTGTGAAATCTAACACTTTAGGACATTTCCATTGTAATTTTGTTGTTAAAGAACATAAGGCTTTTTTCTATATGACTTTTTGCATCTTTTGAATGTTGACATAGCAGGCAAGACAGCTATAGAACATGACTGCATTTTCCTTTTAGAAGACTGGTTGATGTGAATGACTGGCATAATTGATTTTATTTAATAAATATCTTTTAAAGTCATAGTAAAGTTTTAAAAATTAAATGGTGTAGAAGGACTTACTATGAAAAGCGTTGGTCATTTTCTCCGTTTCACCCTCTTTCGTCTTCTGCTGATTTTGCTCTGTCACCCAGGCTGGAGTTGCAATGGTGTGACCTCAGCTCGCTGCAACCTCCACCTCCCAGGTTCAAGCGATTCTCCTGCCTCAGCCTCCCAAGTAGCTGGGATTACAGGCGCCTGCCACCACACCCGGCTAATGTTTTTGTATTTTTAGTAGAGATGGGGTTTCACCATGTTGGCCAGGCTGGTTTTAAACTCCTGACCTCAAGTGATCCGCCCACCTTGGCCTCCCAAAGTGCTAGGATTACAGGCATGAGCCACTGCTCCCAGCCTGGTGTCAACCACTTTTAACTTTATTTTTAGTACTGTTAGTGATGCTCTGTATCTCTTAAATATGTTACTGCAAAAAAAAAAAGAAAAGATGTTACTGCTATTTATTAAATAATTTTAGACGTCTATTGACTTGAATGTAAATGAACTAAATACTCATGTATACCTCTTTCCTTCTATAGTTTTCACTGTTTTGTTGCGTTGTTAATCGGTTGATCTTTCCCTTACCTAAACTTCTGTTTCTTACTCCAGCACCAGAGGTAATATCTCTGGATTCTCACTTTTGAAATGAGGATATTGGCACTCACATGATTCCTTGGAAAAGCTAAGACTAAAGTTCATGGCGTATGTTAAAATATGTAGTTGCATAAAAAGACATTCACCAAGTTCAGTGTTTGAAAACATATGCCAAGCTATATGAGAAGGACATAGTATAGATAAGAAACAAATCAAAAGATAGCATAGTTCATTTACAGGACAAGTTACTGAATAGACTTCTTTAAGTGGCTCGGGAATTGTGGCATCAAATTGTTGAGAAGAAAATGTAAAAGCACACTAGTTGACTCTGCTGAATCATGAGTTTAGATATTATTTATATACTATTGTTTAGAATCAACCTCTATCCAAGGGACAGAAAATTTAATTATGAATCTGTAATAAAGAACATTTTTATTTCTTACCCCACTTCAAATTTTTAATATAATCCATAGTATGAAATATATTTTAAATCATAACCTGAGATACTATACATGCAAATGAAAACAAGTATTTTCACCGAACAGTATCCTTACTATAAACAGTACTTAACTTTACCAGAATATGTTTGGTCCGAATATTCTCTTTTCTTAAAAAAAAAAAAAAAAAAAAAAAAATTGCAACCCCGTAAATGAATTCATGACCAGACCACTGTACTAAACATCATGTATGAACTAATATGTAAGATTATTGCGCCTTTTCGGTGGATAAAAAGTAAAGTAGCAATTAAGTTAAACACTTTTCTCTCTTCATAGGACATTGGCTCTCTGGATTATCAAGAATTTGTAGTTGACATTGAATCCAGGCTGAGGATGGAAGGTGTGGAACTTAAAGAAGAATGGCAAGATGAAGATTTTCCAATGTGAGCAATGCTTTTAAATGAAAACAATTTTATAGTAAAACTGCAGAATTTCTTTATTGAGATTTTTTTTTTTACTTTTATGTTTTGAGAAGGAGTCTTGCTGTGTCACCCAGGCAGTGGCACGATCTCAGCTCACTGCAACCTCCGCCTCCTGGATTCAAGCAATTTCTTCTGCCTCAGCCTCCCGAGTAGCTGGGACTACAGGTGCGCGCCACCACACCCGGCTAATTTTTGTATTTTTAGTAGAGACGGGGTTTCACCATATTGGCCAGGCTGGTCTCAAGCCTCTGACCTCGTGATCTGCCTGCCTTGGCCTCCCAAAGTGCTGGGATTACAGGTGTGAGCCATCGCACCTGGACGAGATGTCACTTTTTAAATGGAATATTTGGCTTCTTGAAGAAACTCAGTAATACAAGGTGATCATTTGATACTAGGAAGTAAAAGTTTCTTTTCAACAGTTAGATTGACTCTCTTGTATCTTCCTTTCCAACCAAATGTATATATAATCTTGTGTAATCTTTCATTTTTGTTTTGGTCATTTAAGTTTCCAAATTTTTGCTTTTATAATAAAGTGTTTTAATGTGTTTGTTTTTTTTTTTTTTTTCCTTTAAGCAAAGTCTGAGGGATTCCTCAGAAAAGGAGGTCTTTAGTTGTCTTTTAAAATTTTCTTTAATTTTGTGGCCAGGTGCGGTGGCTCACACATGTAACCCCAGCACTCTGGGAGGCCGAGGTGGGCAGATCGCTTGAGGCCAGGAGTTTGAGACCAACGTGGCCAACATGGTGAAACCCCGTCTCTACTAAAAATGCAAAAAATTAGCCAGGCTTGGTGGCGCGTGCCTGTAGTCCCAGCTGCTTAGGAGGCAGAGGCACAAGAATTGCCTGAACCCGGGAGGCAGAGGTTGCAGTGAGCTGAGGTCGCACCACGGCACTCCAGCTTGGGTAACAGAGCAAGGCTCTGTCTCAAAAAAAAAAAATAATAATAATTTTGTGGATCCCCCCCGGCCCCCTCCCCCCAAAAAAACCTTACTAAGTAAATTATTAAGGGTTTTCTAGCTCATCTGGCCAGCCACCTTCACATGTTTGCATTTGTATTTACAATTATATTGGCACCAGGTAGGCTGATGAAAAAGAACAAGCGCAGACCTTATATTTAAATAGTGCTTCCATGCCATAGTGGGCAGAAGACATCCTAGTGCATAATCAGGTGCCTTAGCAGTTGGATAGCTTAGCAGTTGGACAGCTGATAGGAGACCTGAGTCACTGTTGCATATGGTGGTGATAATAAATATAAGAATGCCGATCTCAGAAGAATTGAACCATCGTCACTATAGTCTTATTGTGAGTAAAAATTGAGCTTCATACATTGCATCATACATCACATTATACTTGTGCATTTCAGTCATATTTATTTAAAATTGTTACATGTTTTATAATAAGAGCTGTGCATAAGGAATTTATATCTACTTTTATGTGTTACTTATATGTGATAAGTGTATAAGTCAGCTCTGATAGTCAGAATTTTTACTTTGGAAGTGTAGCCAGGCATAGCAGCTAACTCCTATAATACTAGTGTTTTGGGAGGCCAAGGCAGAAGGATTGCTTGAGACCATCCTGGGCAACATAGCAATATCTGGTCTCTACAAAAAAAAACTTTAAAAATTAGCTGGGCATGTTGATGTGCCACTGTAGTCCTAGCTAGTCAGAAGACTGAGACTTTATCTTACACACTGCTAGGCTGGGCACAGTGGCTCATGCCTGTAATCCTAACACTTAGGGAGGTCAAGGCAGGAGAATCGTTTGAGCCCAAAAGTTCGAAGCCAGCCTGGGCAACATAGCAAGACCCTGTCTCTACTAAAAATTAGCCAAGCGTGGTGACATGCACCTGTAGTCCCAGATACTCGGGAGGATCTCTTGAGCCCAGGAGTTAAGGCTGCAGTAAGCCATGATTGTGCCATTGTACTCCAGCCTAGGTGACAGAGCAAGACACTGTCTCAAAAACGACAACAACACTGCTTTATTCCATTTTCCAAATACTTATTTCTATAAGCTGTATGTTTAATAGATTGAAATTCAAAAAAAATTCTTTCTTAATTTCTGGATTAAAAAGTATACCTGTGTCTTCTAGACCTTTACCAGAAGATGATAGTATTGAAGCAGATATATTAGCTATAACTGGACCAGAGGACCAGCCTGGTAAGAGCTTGACACTTATTTTCAATTAAATTATGGAGTTTGTGTTATTTTTTAAAACACGTTTCTTTGTCCAAAAAAAAAAAAACTTGAGTTTTTATTCCATCATAGAAGTCAAAGTATAAGTTGAATATTGAGGAAAGCATTTTTAGAATGCTTTAAAAAATTCGGAAAACATATGCTTGGTTTTTGGAAAGTTTTACAGTAAAGGGGTGGAGGAGATCATTTTTAGTGATAAGAGGTATCTATAAGGTCTGCCTCTATTTAAAAGACATTGATACTTTATTGATCTCTTGCCAACGATGTAGAAACAACAATGATCAGAATAAGAATTTTGTGAACAGGTGCTTTGAAGTTATGTTTAATTAATATTATTTTTCCCAAGAATGAAGTAGTTAAAATTTTTCTTATTCAACTTTAGCATCTAAGCATTCCTTGTTACGTATCTTTTTCTTTATTTTCCAATTCCAGGCTCACTAGAAGTTAATGGAAATAAAGTGAGAAAGAAACTAATGGCTCCAGACATTAGCCTGACACTGGATCCTAGTGATGGCTCTGTATTGTCAGATGATTTGGATGAAAGTGGGGAGATTGACTTAGATGGCTTAGACACACCATCAGAGAATAGTAATGAGTTTGAGTGGGAAGGTAAATGTTTCACTGTTTTTAATCTGATCTTTTTTAATGTATTAAGGGATTTTGTTTGAAATATGTCATTCTTTCTAAAGTTGATATATTTGTTACTAAGATACAAAATTCTGCTAACACTTGAATATTCTCAAGGACTTCAGAACTCTGTATATGGTAGATTACACCAGTGGCCTTTTTCACTTCTTATTTGCCCAGCGCTGTCATGTTTTTTCATAGTTGTTTCAAAAATATTTCTTGATAATTATGGCATGCTCTCTTTTAGTCAATCAAGAAACTTTGGAAGAGACATATAGTGAACAGTTTGTGGGAAGGGAGTTCTGAAAGGAGGCGTTTGCCTTTGGCTTTTTAAGTAGGCTTGCCTGACATTACTCTACTTTGTGAAATGACCAACTTAAATTAATGTATACTTTTAGCCCCCAAACCTAGTATTCCTTATTATTTGTAATTCAAAGGAATTGTGCTGTGTTTTACTTTGCATGCTTTCTTTAATTAGAAAATTGTTTACAGTATCTTATATATAGTTGTTATAATTTTTATATATGTTTTTTCATCTTGAAAATGATTTTTTTTTCAAAGTAATGTTTAGCATTCAGTATTTTACTGTAATAAAGTGTGATGTGCTATAATTTTGGTTTCTTTTTTCTTCCCTGTTTTACTGGTTCAATAAACAGTCCAGTAATAAGCAATACTTTATAAAGTTACTGAAATAGTTTTGTGCCTATGTGTTTTGTCTCTTCTTTCTTTAATGCTGCTGTAGTCATTTCCTGGAAGGATATTTTCCGTTAACAGCTTTGTCTTGGAAACAACTAACATACAGTAGGTTTCCCCCTCCCCCCATCTTTTGGTAAGGACTATAATACTGAAATTTTGAAAATTATTACTACATTAAAAATCAGCTAAACTGCAATCTCAAAACATAAATTACACTTAATCATTGGTGCTTATGCTTTGGCTAATGCTAATTTAAATAGACTTCTGCATGTATACTTCAAAATATTATACATACATTTCTGCTTTATAAAACTGATCAAATGAGAAGTGATCACTGAATAGTTAACCACTTCCTATCTGGTATTACAGTTAATTTATGTGCTCAGCAACAACAAAATTGGCTCCCAGATAGCTACTTGAAGTAACCTATAGTCATAACTGCCAGGGAGAATATTGTCACAAGTTGAATCTGGAAAGGCATTGTAAGGCCCATGTACTAAGATTTTGAGGACTCTATGAATTATATTTTCTGAACTTGTGGATATACATTGCACTATGATTAGGTGGTTTTTGCTACATTGGGCAATAAAAAAAGTTAACCATGATTTCCAAAGACATAAAATGGCCTCATGTTAAGAATAAGCCTTTTCCTGCATTTTGGAAGAGATATTTAAAATTGCACAGATGGTATAATGAAAATTCTCTGTAAAATCTAGATAGTAAAGTGGTTAACGTATAATTTGATTTTTGTTGTATAACAATTGGTGATTGAAAAACTTTTTATTTTGACAGATGATCTTCCAAAACCCAAGACTACTGAAGTAATTAGGAAAGGCTCAATTGCTGAATACACAGCAGCAGAGGAAAAAGAAGATGGACGACGCTGGCGTATGTTCAGGATTGGAGAACAGGACCACAGAGTTGATATGAAGGCAATTGAACCCTATAAAAAAGTTATCAGCCATGGGGGTAAGAGTTACTGAACATTTTTCAGATTGTTTAATGTGGTATCAGAATTCTAAATACTTTTAGAAACTCTGCCTAGAGATATTATGTAATTTTGAAAGAATAATAAGCATTTATCATATCATTTTAGAAACATGATAGATTTGAAGTAAAAGAAGAAAAGTACCATTTTTTTTTCTTTTTGCTTTTGAGATGGAGTCTCGCTCTGTGGACCAGGCTGGAGTGCAATGGCGTGATCTTGGCTCACTGCAAGCTCCGCCTCCTGGGTTCACACCATTCTCCTGCCTCAGCCTCCCGCGTAGCTGGGACTACAGGTGCCCACCACCAAGCCCAGCTAATTTTTTTGTGTTTTTAGTAGAGGCGAGTTTTCACCGTGTTAGCCAGGCTGGTCTTGATCTCCTGACTTTGTGATCCGCCTGCCTCAGCCTCCCAAAGTGCTGGGATTACAGGCGTGAGCCACTGCGCCCAGCCAAAAGTACCATTTAAAAATGATTATATACCTATAGTAAATTGAAAAAGTACAAAAGAATTTGTAGTGAAAACTGTCAGGTTGGGCATGGTGGCTCAGGTCTGTAATCCCAGCAATTTGGGAGGCTGAGGCAGGAGGATTACTTGAGCCCCGGGGTTTAAGACCAGCCTGGGCAACATAGACCTTGTCTCCACCAAAAAAAAAAAAAAAAAAAAAAGCCAGGAATGGTGGTGTACGCCTGTAGTCTCAGCTACTTAGGAGGCTGGGGTGGGAGGAGAGAGAGCTCGAGCTTGGGAAGTTGAGGCTTCAGTGAGCCGTGATCATGCCACTGCACTCCAGTTTTTTGTTTTGTTTTGTTTTTTGTTTTTTGACCCTGTCTCAAAATTTTAAAAAGAAATTTTTTTTTAGCTGTCTCTAGGCTACCGAAAACTGGGACTGTACTTTCTCCATAATTTATAAACAGTGAAATGCCCTGATCTTAAGTGTACAATTCAATGAGTTTTGACAAATGCCCATATAACTGTATATTCCCATATATATAACCCACACCCCTAAACATACAGAACATTTTCATTGTCCCAGAATAATTCTTTAATACCCCTGCCCAATGAATACTCACCTCGGTAGCCACTGTCATATCTACCGCCTGATTAGTTTTACCTGTTCTGGAATTTCATATATAGTAACTGAAATCATCCTGTGCACTCTTTTGTTTACTTTTCAGTATGAAGTTTTTGAGATTCATCCATGTTGTTGATGTATCCACAGTACATTCCTTCTTACTGGGGAGTAGTTTTCCATTGCATGGATAAACCATAATTTGCTTATCCATTCTTTTTTTTTGATGTGCATGTGAGTTGTTTCCAGCTTGGGCTATTATAAACAAAACCGCTTTGAGCATTCTTTTAGAAGTCATTTATGGATATAAGTAAAACTTGGACTTTTTTTTTGTTTTTGAGATGGACTCTTGCTCATCACCCAGGCTGGAGCTCGCTGCAACTTCTGCCTCCCTGGTTCAAGGGATTCTCCTGCTTCAGCCTCCCGAGTAGCTGGGATTACAGGCGTATGCCACCACGCGAGCTAATTTTTTATATTTTTAGTAGAGAAAGTGTTTCACCGTATTAGCCAGTATGGTCTTGATCACCTGACCTCATGATTTGCCTACCTCAGCCTCCCAAAGTGCTGGGATTACAGGCTTGATCCCCTGTGCCCAGCCCTAAAACTTAGACTTTTTAACCTTAACTCTTAATGTGCCTTAAAATCCTGAACAAATTTTTTTTTTCCTTTTTTTTATTTTTTTGTTTTGTTTTGTTTTTTGAGACGGAGTCTCGCTCTGTCACCCAGGCTGGAGTGCAGTGGTGCAATCTTGGCTCACTGCAACCTCTGCCTCCTAGGCTCAAGCAATACACCAGCCTCAGCCTGCCAAGTAGGTGGGACTACAGGCACGCACCACCATGCCCGGCTAATTTTTGTATTTTTAGTAGAGACGGGGTTTCACCATATTGGCCAGGCCGGTCTTGAACTCCTGACCTTGTGATCCACCCGCCTCAGCCTCCCAAATTGCCTGGATTACAGGCATGAGCCACAGCGCCCAGCCCAAATTATTTTTTAATAGAGAACTCATTCACTCCACATTTTTATAGAGTACCCACTTTCCATACTTATGGGATATACAAAAATACAAGGCTTAAGTCCCTTCCCTTAAGAAACAGGAAAAGCTATAAAAGTTTAAGTTATAAATCCTGTGAATCTAACAGTACCATATATAGAAGTTTACCTAGGCACATTGTAAATAGTGCTAGAATGTTAGTGGCAAGTCAGAACACACCTCACTGTAGAGCATGTCACACTACCTTAAATCCTCCTAACACAGGACAGAGCGGCACATGGGTCAAGCAGATTGATTTTTTTTCGGAGTCATTTCCACTTAATTTACCACTTACTTTAATGCCAGATGCATTCCCCTGCTTATTTCTACAGTCTTCATTCATCTGAAAGCAAATCACATGAATATTTGTAGTTGCATTCTTCTGCCTAATTTAATCATACTCAGATGAAGAAAATGGCATAATCTGGATCAGGAAGTCCACAGACGTATATTATTCAGCTAGTTCACTGGAATCAAATTATAAGGCCTGATTTATGGTTTCAATCTCTTCTTTCAGAAATAGCACTTTTTTATAGGGGAAAATAAGACCACCTTATCTTATTGCATTATCACACTTAATATATTTTGTGACTGAGTGATTAAGAAAGGTAGTGAAGATTCTGATGTTCTTGAAATGTTCAAATCTTTTCAAATGCAAATTTGTAAACAATAGATATGAAGGTTAAAGCAGAAGTATTTGCTACTAAATATGGGCTTAATATCTAAAGAAAGCAGTTGAAACATATGTATTTTAGCGCTGTTTTCCATTACTGAAAATTATGTCAGAGATGTAATTTAGTTTTTGGTTTTCTTTTTTTTTTTTTGAGACCCAAGTCTTGCTCTGTTGCCCGGGCTGGAATGCAGTGGCACAGTCTTGGCTCACTGCAGCCTCCGCCTCCCAGGTTCGAGTGATTCTCCTGCCTCAGCCTCCTGAGTAACTGGGACTACAGGTGCACACCACACCCAGCTAATTTTTTATATTTTTAGTAGAGACGGGGTTTCACCATGTTGGCCAGGCTGGTCTCAAAACTCCTGGCCTCAAGTGATCTGCCCACCTCGGCCTCCAAAAGTGCTGGATTTACAAGCATGAGCTGCCGCGCCCGACCTAATTTAGTTTTAATGTCCTAAATTCTACAAAATGCTAGCATTTTGAAATATAAAACTTTTAAAAATCACTCACTTATGGCTCTGGTGATGTGGCTTATGCCCAGCGCTTTGGGAGGCCAAAGGAGGAGCATTACTTAAGGCCAAGAGTTCACGACCAGTTTGAGCAACACAGTGAAACCCTATGTCTACAAAAAAATGTTTAAAAAGTTAACCAGGTGTGTTTGTGTGCGCTGTATCCCCAGCTCCTCTGGATGCTGTGAAGTGGGAAGATCCCTTGAGCCCAGAAGTTCAAGGTTGCATGAGCTGTGATTGTGCCACTGCACTCCATCCTGGGCAACAGAGCAAGATACTATCTTTAAAAAAAAATTTAAAAATTAAAAAGCACCCACTTTGCCCAGCACGGTGGCTCACGCCTGTAATCCCAGCACTTTGGGAGGCAAATCACGAGGTCAGGAGTTCGAGACCAGTCTGGCCAATGTAGTGAAACACCGTCTATACTAAAAATACACAAAAAAATAGCCGGGCAGAGGGGCGTGCGCCCGTAATCCCAGCTACTTGGGAGGCTGAGGCAGGAGAATCGCGTGAACCCAGGAGGCAGAGGTTGCAGTAAGCCAAGATCGCACCACTGCACTCTAGCCTGGGCAACAGAATGAGACTCCATCTAAAAAAAAAAAAAAAAATTACACCCACTTTAACCATAAGCATAATATAAATAAATAAAAATACATTGCAGATGCTGTATTGTGTCTGTATTGTATTGGGTTATATCACTATATTTGTCTACTTGATAACATAGGGCTGGCTTTTTAAATATGCTAATTTAAGTGGTCTTGGGTTTTTTTTTGGATTTTTTTTGTGACCACCGACCTTTTTAAATTTTACTGTTCTCTTTTTGGGAAGAAGAAATTAAAATTCTATATAAGACCATATAAGAGTTACAAAACATACATTTAATACAGAAGTTTGTGAAAAGTAAACTCTTATTTATAATTTACCAATCATACAGATGTCTTCTAAAAATGCATAAGAGTAAAATCATGTGGTGATACTGTCTTTGGTTTCTTTTTTAGGATATTATGGGGATGGATTAAATGCCATTGTTGTGTTTGCTGTCTGTTTCATGCCTGAAAGTAGTCAACCTAACTATAGATACCTGATGGACAATCTCTTTAAGTAAGTATACATTTAACAAAAACATTTGGACAGAATTTTGAGCTAATTAGATCTACACCTTAAGAAACTTAACCTTTGTAAAAATTATAAATATCCCAGTTCTTTGGGAGACTGAGATGGGCAGATCACTTGAGTTCAGGAGTTGGAGACCAGCCTAGGCAACATGACAAAGCCCTTTGTCTACATAATCAAAAAGTTAGCCAGGCATGGTAGTATGGGCCTGTAGCCCCACCTACTCAGGAGGCTGAGGTGGGAGTATCACCTGAGCCCATGAGGTCAAAGCTGCAGTGAACTGTGATTTTGCCACTGCACTCTAGCCTGAGTGACAGAGTAAGACCCTGTCTCAGAAAAATAAATATCCCGTATCTTTTCAAGTGCAAGTTTGTGAACAACAGAATGAAGGTTAAAGTAAAAGTATTTGTTACTAGGTACAGGACTAGATGAGTCCTTATTCTTCGATATGGTGAAACAATAGTTTTCCAATTCAAGAGAAAAATTGTCATTTTAAAACGGGGAAATATATCTCAGATTATTTGTTCCAACTTGGTTTTGTTTTGTTTTGAGATGGAGTTTCACTCTGTCACCCAGGCTGAAGTGCAGTGGTACAACTACGGCTCCCTGCAGCCTTGGCCTCACGGGCTCAAGCCATCCTCCTACCTCAGTCTCCCTAGTGGCTAGGACTACAGACACATGTCACCACATCCTGCTGACTTTAATTTTTGGTAGAGACAGGGTCTCTCTGTGTTGCCAGGGTTGATCTCAAACTCCTGGGCTCAAGTAAGCCACCATGCCTTACCTGTCCCAACTGTTTTATTTTACATTTGCAGGCACATTAAGTGTAAAGAAGTGATTTTTCTCTCAAAATCATGTGGCTAAATTACATTTACCCCTAGAAGGCCAATATAACTGAGCCGAATCAGTTCTTTTTCCACAAGGTCATTCTATTTGTCAGGTTAGTGGTGTTTTTAAAAACCATATTGTGGAAAGTTTCAAACATACACAGGGCTAAAGAGAAGTATATCAGATCTTCATGTATCAGTCACTTCAACAATTATCTATTTATACTTTGTTCCCACTTCTAACCCCCAGTATATAATTTTAAAGCAAATCCCAGAAGCAAATCATCTAGAAACATTTCAGTATACATCTCTAAAAAATAACTTTTTAAAATAATCATAATACAAGCTAATGCAGTTTGAGCATTTTCATTGTAGGAGAGAGGAGGGGATTGTATAATTGTATAATTTAGAGAACCTAGTTCAGTTATGCACAGTGATTTTTAAGGCTTAAACTTAATTTGTTTTTTACAGATATGTTATTGGCACTTTGGAGCTATTAGTAGCAGAAAACTACATGATAGTTTATTTAAATGGTGCAACAACTCGAAGAAAAATGCCCAGTCTGGGATGGCTCAGGAAATGTTATCAGCAAATTGATAGAAGGTAATACACATACAAGTTGAAAGCTAGTCTGATAAATTTTTATAATGGCTTTAGTAGATCAAACTTTGTTTTCTCTTGCCTTTGTTTTTTTTTTTTTTTTTTTGAGACGGAGTTTCGCTCTCGTTGCCCAGGCTGGAGTGCAATAGCACCATCTTGGTTCACTGCAACCTCTGCCTGCCAGGTTCAAGCGATTCTCCTGCCTCAGCCTCCCAGGTAGCTGGGATTACAGACATGTACCACCACGCCCAGCTAATTTTGTATTTTTAGTAGAGATGGGGTTTCTCCATGTTGGTCAGGCTGGTCTCGAACTCCTGACCTCAGGTGATCCTCCTGCCTCGGCCTCCCAAAGTGCTGGGATTACAGGCATGAGCCACCACACCCGGCCTTCAGTTGCTATTTTAAAACACCATTTATTTTTTAAATTTTACTTACTAATTTCATGGCAGGTTTCTATTTTCTAAAGATAGCATTTTAGAATATTGTGAGGGAAATCAATTTTGATTTTTCTTTAAAGAATAACCTTAATTCTTCTAACTTACAAAGTAGCTCTATATTTCTCCTTATTTATAAGGAGAAATTGAACACTTTCTCCTTATTTATAAGGTGCAATTTTCTCCCCATTGAACACTTTCCTACTATTTACATCTTGGGAAAGGATGGAGAATGTAGTGTGTTTCCTATTTTATTACATTCTGAGGTTTGCCTAATTTATAGTGCTTAGGATGTTTTATGTTTTTGTTTTTGTTTTGTTTTGAGACAGGGTCTCACTCTGTCACCTAGGCTGGAGTGCAGTGGTGCAATCTCTGCTCACTGTAGCGGCGACCTTCCAGGCTCAGGTGATTCTCCCACCTCAGCCTCCCAGGTAGCTGGGACTACAGGCTTGTGCCACCACACCCAGCTAATTTTTGTATTTTTTGTGGAGACAGTGTTTCAGCATGTTGCCCAGGCTGGTTCTCGAACTCCTGGACTAACGCGATCCACCTGCCTCGACCTCCCAAAGTGCTAGGATTACAGGCATGAGACACAGTGCTCAGTCTTTATGTTTCTTAATGATGCTTGTTTAGTTGTAAAAGACTTTCTTTGGAACAAGCTTTTGAAGCGTATTGTCTTGGGAGTTAGTCATTAGTACTTAATGGAAGGAATGTGATCTTCCAATTGGTTTGATCTTGCCATGGCTAATTTAAATCAAGTCTAAATTTGACATTGGCTAGCTCTTGTGATTATATATGTATCTCACTTTATGTGTGAAATATGCATAATACAATAAGTTTGTATTTAGTCATTTAAAAAGAAGAGCTCTAGGATAATACGTTTAATATTTAATCAAAACTTTAAATTCCTTGAGAATAGGAGTTAGATCTGATTTGTTTTTGTTCCTGTGGTCATCTTCTCCACTCACACTTCTCTGCCTGCACAGTGCTTTTCGTGATTTTGAAGAACTTAGCACCAGTTTCTCCCTAGTCTTGGAAAATGAGGATAGTTTACTTTTACATTCAGGATGGCCTCTTTCCCTGGTTGACAGAATCCTGAAGACAAGTGAATGTGTATGCTAGGAGACATTTAATAACAGGCTATACTATGGACATAAATTTGGCCAAATAAAGTAAAGTTCATTTCATAGCAGTAGGAGGGACCATCAGAATTCAAGAATCCTTTTTCTTGTCTACAGGGGTATCATACCTAAATGAAAACTCCTGGGTGAGATTTTTCAACTATTATTTTGTATAAAGTTGCACGTATTTATTGATGTCTTGACTTTTAGCATTAGAATTTATAGATATTTTTAATTTTCTTTGTGTATGTGTGTTTTTATGTTTTGTTTTGTTTTTTTATTAACTCCAGGTTACGGAAAAATCTAAAATCCCTAATCATTGTACATCCTTCTTGGTTTATCAGAACACTTCTGGCTGTTACAAGACCATTTATTAGGTAATTTTTGAGAGCCATTGACTTTAATTTTATTTTAACTTTTTCATCATTTATTTTTAGTTAACACATAATAACTATACATATTTATGGGATACAGAGCTATATTTTGATATGTGTATACATTGTATAATGATCAAACCAGGGTGATTAGCACATACATCACCTCAGACATTTATCATCTTTTTGTGTTTTGAACATTCAAAATGACATGAGTTTTTTAAAAAAAATTCTTACATTTGTATATAAGAAATTTTTGTATCTTGTAAACATTGTATCCATTGTATTTGTCAGAAATATGGAGGTAATTATTTTTATTTTCTTCCATAGCTCAAAATTCAGCCAAAAAATTAGATACGTCTTTAATTTGGCAGAACTAGCAGAGCTTGTCCCCATGGAATATGTTGGCATACCAGAATGCATAAAACAGTATGTTTTGTTTTATTTCCTTAATTGTATTGGATCTTAATATTTTGATGTGCAACGGATAATACTTTTCAATACTCATTCTTTATGTATTTTATAACTCTGTGTGTCTGTGTGTGTGTGTGTGTGTGTGTGTGTGTAACAAAGAAAAAGAGGAAGAAGCCATTTCCCACACCATCCCCATAAGTTAGCATTTTCTTCAGGCTGTCAATTGAAGAACTAGGATAAATTATTTCTGGTTGTGATTCATGTTATACTTTTTAGACTGGTTATAATCTAAGAGATGATTTTTCTAATTGATCAGTACTAAAGAACGTTCTCCAGACTTGAACATGGTGCTCAACAAATTTGAGTAAACTCATCATGAATATTATTATTAAATAATTATATTGCTAAATAAATAAAAATATTTAAATCATTATAACCTTAATGTTTTCCAGTGACTGAAATTTTGTTCTGATGATCAGATTCACATTCTTCCATGTAACTTCTTGGACTTGATAGAAGGCTGTTAACATAAATACCTGAGTATTACAATGCATGTGGAAAAGTTTCTTTGTTCTGCTCACATGAGGTTTTACTCTATTTAATGTGTGAAAGTCAGATTTATTAAGTCAGTTTTTACTTTCTACATCATGTATGAAATATTTTTCGTTTTGCTGGAAAATGTAAATGGGTTTAAGTACCTTTTTTCAAGTTTTTATTCATTTTCATAACATGTATATTTACTGAAATAACTCTTCCCTACAAAGGTATGAAGAAGAAAAGTTTAAAAAGAAACAAAAAAGGTATATGCACACCTTGACTGGGTTGCATCTAGACTAGTCCATTTGCATTGCAGACTAACTCTTCCTTATTGGTTGGTTAGCTTGTAGACAAAGATAATAGCATTTGTAAATATAAACGTACCCAACTTCCAAATACAGGGTGAACCCAGAGTTCCTAAGGCTGAATATGACTTGGATTCACCCTGTTTTATTGCCATATGTGATGCCAATTAAGACTTAAAGACCACGGACCTTTCTCTCTCCTTCTTAGTCTAAGTACTAATGGTGAAACCACAGAAATTACTAAAAATGGTATTTGGAACACCAAATAAAAGACTTCAGTTGTTTCACCATTTTCTTTAAATGGCTAACTTGTGCTTTTGAAATATTTTTGCAGACTTTTTAAAAGCTATCCATTTATTTCCCTGGGGTTGATTATTATATTTGCAATGCATATATTCTTTGGCTAACCAACATTGATTTCCTTTTATGCTTAAATTAAATGGCTTGCTAACCAGTCAAATTCTACATGTGATAAAATACCTAAAATCTCAGTGTCCCATTTAACAGTTAAACACTCTGCTTTCTATTTTAAATTTAATTTTGAACACTTCTGCTTTGAGCATAACAAACTATTATCTATCGATACCTTGACATAAATGGTGAAAGAAGGCAAGGGTATAAAATACTTAAAATTTTATATACTAATTTAGAAAAATGTAGAATTTGGATCTAGTTTGTTAGATCTTTAAAATATTGGCAATTAAATTAGCGAAACATAGTTTAATGCAATCTTAAGAGTTATGGTGAGAGATTTATATGTAATTATCTTGACCATTCTAAGGAGCCAACTGTAACTAACTGGAACATTCTTAACTTTGAACACATTTTGTTTCTGTTGATGAGTGAGAATTCAGTAGGCCTTGTGATAGAATCAGTTTTACACTTCTATATGACACTTCACAGTTTAACCAACACTTTAACATAAATGTAGACAGTGATTTTAGATCATGCTGATTTCTCATTCCTTTCTAGGCATTACTGTGCATCCGACAGACACGTGACTGAAATTAAAAATATGATTTGTAATTGTAGAATATTTTGAAGCCAGCCGCTTCATAGATTTCACAGTGAATTGCCTTTGTTGATAAAATGTGCTGTATTAAGCCTTTTTTAAAAAAAGTTTTTAATACTGTAAAGTAATTTAGACATCAGAAAAAAATATGGAATTTGTACTTTAAATGTATTGTTTGAAACCGGTCACTATTTTGAGTTTTTTTAACTTGTGTTTAACCATAAATACAATTATTACATGTATCTTTCAAAAACTTTGTGGTTTCTGTAGTTTTTTTAGTCTTAAAAAATAATAAATTTTTGTCAATCTGAAAAGGATAAAATTTAATTTTTAAATTAAATTTAGATAGGCATGTTTTGTTTTGAGACGGAGTTTTGCTCTTGTCACCCAGGTGGGAGTGCAATGGCCCAATCTCAGCTAACTGCAATCTCTGCCTCCTGGGTTCAAGCGATTCTCCTGCCTCAGCCTCCCAAGTAGCTGGGATTACAGCCTCCCACCACCACGCCTGACTAATTTTTGCATTTTTAGTAGAGACCAGGTTTCACTATGTTGGCCAGGATGGTCTCGAACTCCTGATCTCAGGTGATCTGCCCACCTTGGCCTCCCAAAGTGCTGAGATTACAGGCGTCAGCCACCACACCCAGCCTAAACCAAACTTTACAGAGGCTAGGTACAAGGGAGCTTATTTAAGGTGACAACTCCATGATATGATAAGTACTGGTGCTAAGGAAAATACGAAACTATGAGTTCCTATGGCAGGTTTTTGGGGAGCAGGGGAAGAAGGAGTAAAACCATTTTCTTGAAGGGCTTGTGGGGAAGAGGGTTGAAGAAATGTTGACAACAGTGAGATCCAATGTCCCCAGTGATAGAAAAAGGATAGCAGTTTTAAATGTTTCTTTCAAACAACTGGATGCAAGTGTGGCCATGCAGATACAGATTGTTAAAATGTTTCAGGGGAGTTTAAAAATAATTATGAAATTAGTTGGTAAGGAAATTTCAGATGTTAAGAGGATTTGATATATTTTGCATGCCTTATCAGAAATACGTACATTCCAAATTTTTTATAACAATATTTAAAATATTTTAAAATGTTACTTTGGCTTTACCACAGACCAGGGCTTTTAGGTCTGTTTTGCTAATATTCAGGTGGACATAGTAATGGGTGATAAGAATAAAAACATACGAAAAATATTTTTCTATATCTAATAGCAGATTGTTTTAAAGGTCCCTGCATCAGTTATTCAGACCACTACAAATGTAATAGTAATAGACTTGTTTGTTATGTTCGAAAGGTTGTAATTATTATGTGGTAATTATGTAATCCTTCTAATCCCCACATGTCTAAATTTTGATATGACTGATGTCCAACCCACCACTAAATAAATAAGTTTTTTGATGGGTTTTTGTTTTGTTTTGTTTTGTTTTGTTTTTTGAGACAAGGTCTTCTCTGTCACCCAGGCTGGAATGCAGTGGTGCAGTCTCGGCTCACTGCTGCCTCCGTCTCCAGGGCTCAAGCAGTCCTTCCGAGTAGCTGGGACTACAGGTGCATGCTGCCACACCTGGCTAATTTTTATTTTTTGTAGAGACAGAGTTTTGCCATGTTGCCCAGGCTGGTCTCGAACTCCTGGTCAAGTAGTCCGCCCGCCTCGGCCTTCCAAAGTGCTGGGATTACAGGTGTGAGCCACTGTGCCCAGCCAATAATTAATTTATATTTAGATATTTTTGAATGTTAAATTCTTAAGGCTTCATACTGTCAAAACAAATTTAAGGCATTCACAGACTGGACTGTGTACCAATAAGTTTTGGAGAATAATTACGGGTTCTATAAGGATGCATTTTTTTATCACTGGATTTTAAAATATTGATTGATCAATTGGTGGCGTTCGTGGCACTTTCATATTTTAGTTAACAGAATCATTTTTGAGGGAGTTGTTTTTCCTGCCAGTTTCTTACCACCTGGATCCTCACCACAGCCAAGTTACCGGTCAAGATTTTAATATGCCATGTAACTTGAACTTCTAAGAAAGTTTATATGCATTTGTATGTAAAGTATTTTATAATCTTTAAAGAAACAACAGTCACATTTCTTGCCAGAGTCCCCCTGCCTTTAAAAATTCTCTTTTCTGGTTGGGGAAATGATGTCTGGTAACTGTTTTTACTACGTCTGCTTCTTTGCAAAGCTTCGTCTTTAACAGAGTGATATTCTATGCTAAAATAGTCATTATTTTTAGAAAGAAAATTGTTCAGCTGCTGGTTTCTCATTATATATATTCTTTATTAAACAGAGTTGATCAAGAGCTTAATGGAAAACAAGATGAACCGAAAAGTGAACAGTAAGTTTGGCACCTAGTCCAAACAAGACTGAAGAATGTGCTGATGGAGCAGTGCTGTTTTTGCATTCATAATGCATTTATTGGCCCATATTTTTATGTAACCTGTTACAAAACCGACTTGACTTTTTCATAATGGACTTTTGTATTATACAAGGGACTGTTCACTGCTGTATTGGTTTGCAAATCTCTTGAATTTAGCTCTTTAATAGCTAACTGTTATTATTTTATATTTTGTATTGCTAAATAGCAGAGAACTACACTATATAAAGCAGTTTTTGCATTTGTTTATTGAATGATGCATCTTCCGTGAAATATTTATATGCATAAATGGCAAGGGAAAGAAATAATATATATTTTTATGTTATTGAGCAATATTTTTTAATGTGTACCTGTCTTATGGAAGAAATATGCAGGTAAATAAGACCATGATTTTGTAAAGTACGTATTAGAATTTTTGTTTTTGTAAGTTATTAAATACATTTCCTGGGTAACTTAGAAAATTAAGTTTCTCATAAGGCAACAGACGGTTAAACTGATTCTCATGAATTGAATACCCAAAGATCATGTATATAATCGAAGTGTATTAGTACCATCCCAAGATTTTTTTCTTATTTAACATATATTGTTTCATAATTCAGCAAGTACAAATGCAAGTGCATTGCACACTTTTTCCTTTTTAAACTTAAAGACAAGTCAAAAAGCCATTTTTAGAACTAGAGGATTTAAGAGGCTAGGAATTGGGGTTTGTGTATATGTATATATGGGACATTTTATCTTCTGGCCCAAAGTCAGAACTTTATAAAAATCTTGAGTTTGTTCACTAATGTGAAATAAGCTATGTGTCCAGGGTATTGCTCCCCTGAGTGTGTGTGAGTGCTGAGTAGTACTGCAGAGAATGTGATGAGTTATTCACTGTCACAACTTTTTCTATAGAAAACAGGGGCTGCTTTTTAAACTGCTCTCACTATGGGCACTTTACGAAAATACTTCCATATCAATTATTTGAACTCAGTAGTTGTTTGACCTAGTTAGATCTGGTGTTTATTCAAGTTTCTATGAAATCATGTTTGACAATACTGTAAATTAGGTTAATTTTGTAAGTCTGAGAGAGCATCATTATATTGTGCTGTTTTGGATAACACATTTGTTACAAGCATTTAAACTGTTTCATTTGGTAAGTACCTTTACATTGAAATAAATTGTGTTTGCCTCCAAACAGAAAGTTTAATTACCGACAAAATTATTTCTAAAACAACAGATTGATCTAATACTGTGTCATATACTTGAAAGACTCATATACAGCTGATAAACATAATACCTGCCAAATTTGAAGGTCATGGCTACTCTTCAACCCTTCCTGTAAGGTATTTTGCAAAACAGTGGTCTAGGGTAGCAAAATTGAAGTGGATGTGAGCTAACTTTTTAGGATTTATTCTATCCTAGATTGAACACACATGTGGCTGTTACCATTCTCATGTACTTATAAGCCTTCTGTTACAAAAGGGAACTTTCCTATACTTTTTGTCCTCCTCAGTCATAAATTTGGCATGCTAACTTAAAACCAGTTCTAAGAGAGAGATGCTGGAGGATTCCCAGGATGAAACATTCCTCAGCAGCCTCCTGACTTAACCTGGATCCAGCAGCTCTTGGCAGATCCTGAACTAATGTCATTACAGTGAATTGAGCCAAAACCATTACTGCTTGCTCACATCTTAGGAACACTTTTTGTTGAAGAAGCAAACTAACAATAACAAGTTAGGCATTCCTTCTGAATTTACCATATGAGGATTATGTATAAACAATTGTATTGAATTTGTCATTAGATTCTTTATTGGTAGACGATTTAACGTAGTCTTTCATCTATACATCTTTACGTTGCTCAGAATGGGCTGAGGTTTTTAATAGGTGGTTTTCTACCACATTAAGTACTTGGTTCTTCAGTTTAAAAAATACGAAGAATAACTTCAACTCTTTTTTGCGTTATTTTGATTTTTGATTTTGCAGTCATTGCTCCTAACGGTAGATAAGTGTTGCAAAAGTGATGTTTTTCTGAGTTTTTTTTTTTAAAGTAGAAGACTGTTCTGTTAACCATTAAAATTCAGAGACAACAGTGATAACACCTGGGACATAATGAAAATGAGGTGCTGTGAATCAGTAAACTAAATGGATACCTGCTTTAACCTACACCTGAATGGAATCTGGTATAGAGATGTACCCACAATAAATGTTTTATAAGATTTAAAATCGTAACTAGTGGGTTAGAGGAAGAGCACTTACTAAGTCTGTTGTTTCTAATCTATAGCTATGCAACATTTTCCCATATTATTCCATTTTAATTTCCCATTACTGACTGAGGTGAAAGTATATGTGATTGTACTTTTTATCTTTCTGTTGGGATCGTGGATCTAATTTAACTGGCTTATTTTGATGTTTCTGTCACTAGGCTCTAAGTGCCCCTTTTTTAGTCAGAAGTTTTTCATGTGAAATAATTTGATTCTGTGTTCTGCTTGATCATACTCTTAAGCACCAAGGGAAGATGTTCTATTCACCCCACAATTTAAGCTTAACAGTCTAACTCAGAGGGAGATATGCAGAAATATGATTCTAAGTAGGGTCTAGCAGAGTCATTGGAAAGTGATAAAACTAGGAAGTAAGAGAAAGCAAACCTTTATAAAGGGATAAAGACATAGCTGTCACCTAATATGCCACTGTATGTGTGTCCTTTTTTTTTTTTTTTTTTTTTTTTTTTTTTTTTTTTTTGAGACAGAGTCTCACTCCATCACCCAATCTGGAGTGCAGTGGCACGATCTTGGCTCACTGCAACCTCTGCCTCCTGGGTTCAAGCATTTCTCCTGCCTCAGCCTCCTGAGTAGCTGGGATTACAGGCACACGCCACCATGCCTGGCTCATTTTTGTATTTTTAGTAGAGACGGGGTTTCACCATGCTAGGCTGGTCTTGAACTCCTGACCTCGCTATCTGCCTGCCTCAGCCTCCCAAATGCTGGGATTACAGGTGTGAGCCACCGCGCCTGGCCACTTGTGTCCTTTTCATATTTCACTCTTGCTGAACATTGATTTACTCTTCCAAAATGGACATCACTAGTAAGTGCACTGAATACTGAAATATGCTGATTGGCAAGCATGTATCTGTAGCTAGAATTTTTTCAACCATAATTCCAGAATTTAAAAAGGTAAGAGATCTGCTTTTTGATAGAGGCCTTTTAAAAAGACTGTATAACTTTTCTATTTGGCCGTTTATGTGAATGCTCAGGGAATTTGGAAATGTGTTTTATACAGAAGTGGCTTTTTATATTTCTTAAAGTGATAAATTAGCATTAGGACATACCAGATAGAACAGGCCAGTTTCCTGATGAGGTTGGTAGAGATGTGACAGTAGGTTCATCCTTCCTTTTCCCATGTTATATGCAGAGAAGTGTTAAACTTGCTCAAGCAAACGGGAGTAGGAGATAAGCTGAAAATAGAGATTGCTACACCATTCTATTTTGTTTTCATGCCTGTTTTTTCCTCTAATCCTGTATGGACATTTGAGAAATGGACCACAAATCTGAGCGGGATAGAGTAAAAGGTATTAATGTATGTACTTACAAGTTAGGCCTATTTTGCTGTTAAAGAGTCTGTCTTGTCATAGGTCATAGGAAGTGTGTAGTTTGAGTTGCTGGGAGAAAGAGTCAAGAACTTAGACTTGAATGGGAAGGCCAACTGGTGACGGAAGTGGGGTATTATCTACTCAATGTTCTAAGCTAATACAAAAGAATTACCTGGCAAGCATCCCCCTCTGCCCTTCTTGAGATTCTGAATGAATTTAGAATCAGATCAGTGGTGAGACCCAGTTATGTAACTTTCCTGTGAAGTTCTAAATGATAATTGAAATTAAAGTAGTATGGCATGTTTAACAGTAAGGAGTGACGATAAAATTTAAATATAACAGTATGTTGCAACAATTTATAGTAGACCTACTTATGTTTTGAGAACTAAGTAAAATGCTTTGAAAAGTTCACATAAAGCACTTAAGCACCAAATGAAAATGATTTTGTGCTTTCAAATTAATGATATTAGGCTTGTAGGATGTCTTAGAATAAAATATGATTCTAAGACATCCTACAAGAAGTTAAAACATTTGCATTTTGAAATTTGTACGCAGTTTGGCTAAGGAGGAACTTGGAAATTTTTATGCAGTTTGGCGAAGGAGGAACTTGGAAAATAACATTCATCAGCTTCTACACAGCACTTTTTGTATGTGGACTTTGTAAAGTTTAATGTCCCTTTAACAGTTGCTTGTTTATTTGTGTAAACCTAACTAGTAAATATTGATGGTGTTCAGGGCCACTGACTTGCACAGCCCTTGGAGCACTATTCGCACAGAACACAATTCAGAGTTTGTTAAGACCTTAACGCACTTTGATATCTATTTCAAAAATACTTTTGTTACCACAAGTTCATTGCTGTCATTTAGACAAAATTAATGTACTGTGATGTTTTCCTACTCTTAGGATGATGTTGCCCAGCCTAGTACTGTCATTTTACATTGTGAGAAATTCAGTTCTGATGTCTGTGTGTGCAAGATATTAATGTGGTCCCTGTAAGAAATACTATAGTTGGTCATGATTTTCTAAGGAGATGTAATATTTTCTTTGACCTGTTAGGAATATAACTTGTGTCTTGATTTGTTGCACATCATTATTTTTTGCAACATTAATGAATTTAAATAAATTAATTGGAACGTTCGTCTTTGTCTTTTTATCACATTTTTCTTTCATTATGCTACTAAATTTTTGCTTTGAATTATCCTATAAACCTCTTAAATAATTTCAGACCTCTACACTTGGTTCCCTTTCTGTAGTCTGAGTGCTTCTATTCTTTGGGGATTAGAGAGTTCAGCCTGCTTTATTTATTTATTTATTTATTTATTTATTTATTTATTTATTTATTTTATTTTTGAGACCGAGTCTCGCTCTGTCACCCAGGCTGGAGTGCAGTGGCGCCATCTTGGCTCACTGCAAGCTCCGCCTCCCAAGTTCACCCCATTCTCCTGCCTCAGCCTCCCGCTTAGCTAGGACTACAGGCGCCCGCGACCACGCCCGGCTAACTTTCTGTATTTTTTTTAGTAGAGACGGGTTTCACCATGTTAGCCAGGATGGTCTCCCTCTCCTGACCTCATGATGTCCGCCTCGGCCCCCCAAAAGTGCAGAAATTACAGGCGTGAGCCACCGCGCCTGGCCCAGCCTGCTTTATTTTAATATAAAAACAATAGTGAAACTTTGTGTTTCATAGTTGAGAATTTTTTTAAATTAATGGGGAAGCCAAGGATGAAACCATGAGTGGCTTGAAATGAAAACATGGCTTAAATAAGAACTGGTTTAGTTCATAGACCTGCTGAGAGGTTCCAGCTGATAACACTTGATAAATGTTTTCTGGGGTTTTTTTTTTTTTGCATGTACTCGAATCACTATTCAGCTATTTTGTAGGATAAACTGCTCTACACATTACTGCTGCATTTAAGCCAGTGTACCATGCACCCTGACACCTAATTTGTGATTTTGCAAACTCGAAATTCATATTGAAGTATTTCTCTTGCATATTAGATGCAAATGTTAAATATAACTTCTCCCAAATTAAGTTATTTATGAACCAGTCACAGACTAAAAGCTTTGCCTGACTAAATGGATTGCAGCCCTGTTTCGAGGGGTAAAGAAGATGCCCT
The DNA here is from genome assembly GCF_008728515.1 of Papio anubis. NCBI lineage: Eukaryota > Metazoa > Chordata > Mammalia > Primates > Cercopithecidae > Papio > Papio anubis. Next base: position 129,241,724 of record NC_044982.1, read on the forward strand.
GCTATAATTTTTTTTTTTTTTTTTTTTTTTTTTTGAGACGGAGTTTCGCTCTCGTTTCCCAGGCTGGAGTGCAGTGGCGCGATCTCAGCTGATTGCAACCTCCACTTCCCAGGTACAAGCGATTCTCCTGTCTCAGCCTCCCAAGTAGCTCGGATTACAGGCATGCGCCACCACGCCCGGATAATTTTTTTGTATTTAGTAGAGGGGGGGGTTTCACCATGTTAGGCTGGTCGCGAACTCTCCTGACCTCCGGGTAATCCACCCGCCTCAGCCTCCCAAAGTGCTGGGATTACAGGCGTGCGCCACCGCGCCCGGCCGCTGCTATAATCTTTTCAGAATTCGTCTGCGAGGTCTTCAACAGTGTTACCCTGAACACTCTTCCGGCATGAAAATATGAATGCCCTACATTTCTTAAATTGTGCATCTAACAGTGGAGAAGATTAGTCTCTAAAAATTATAAGTCCCTTAGGAACGATTTAGTAAACCTGGTGAATTACTCGAGCAGTGCGCCTGTCCACCACTTTAAGGCTTGAAGCTCCAGCCCAACGCCCCTCCTTCCATCTCCACGCCCTTCCCTGACAAGGCTTGAGTGGCGGGCGAGAGCAGGGCTGGGCGGGGCTCCCGGCCCCCTGGCGGGTGTCACTTCCAGGTTCCGCTAGCACTTCCGGGTCGGCCACCCAGTTCTGCGGTTTCTGCGGCGGCTGGAGAGGTGGTCGGGGAAGTAGGAACCTCCTGCCAGGCTCGTGGCGGCTTCTTTCCGCTCCGCGGCGGGAAGCGCCTTCCCCACAGGTAGTGGGTTAGGGAGGGCAGGGTTAGGGAGGGAAGCAGGGCCGCGCTTCCTGCCGCCCCGTCGGAGTCTGGGTGCGTTGGTCGGGTAGTCTCTGAGGGCCGTTCGCTCCTGGGATCGGCCCGTTACCGACCGTTGCCTGCAAGGCCCCGCGGCCGGCACCGGAGAAGGGCGGCGAGGCGGCGGGGAAGGTCGCGTCCCGCGCGGGAGGCTCGTCGTCCAAGGGGCGCCCACAGAACCCACCTGGGAGAGGTCCTCAGCCCACCGCCGTGTTTTCAGCCAGGTGAATGTCTTAAAGCATCCAGTAGCGCCCTGTGGGTTTTGCCGAATTTCGGAGAGCATTTTTTAAATGTCCCCTTCCTGTGCTTTATAGCTTGTTGTTTGAAGTCTGCCTTCCAACTTTCTTCGTGCGAACTCCGACAAAAGGAACGAATTTTAAACTGGGTGGTTTAATCAAAAAATGCTAGGACGAATTACTTCCCAATTTGGAGACTTAAAATTTTCTGAACTGCAAAACAAGAAGGGAACAATAAATTTCTGTGGCTGATACCACGTCTAAAAGATTAGAACACTTCGCAAGGAATTTTTAAAGAATGTAAGGACACTGAAATCAGTAGTTTTAACAAACGTTTAAATAACGCATAGCTGTTTTCTAGATAAACTCTTAAATTTGTCAAATGGGACGCGATGGACGATTCTGTATTCCTACTTTGCAAAGTTTTTATCTCTCTGTTGGGACTTCTTGCCCTTTTTAACCCCCTCTCCCCTCCCACACACATATTATACTTACTGCTGTCTGCCTTCGTTTATTGAACAGATTTTTTTGTTTTTGTTTTTTGGCTCCCATTGTGTGCCAGGTACTGTTCTAGACGCCTAGTTTACTTAAATGAACAAAAGAAAAAGCTTTGCCCTCATGGAGCTTACATTTTATTAGTGGGTGCAGAAAATAAATGTAAAATAAATATATAATGGTGTTAGAAGGTGATGGTGCCATCAAAAAAAAAGAAAGATAAAGGAGTACGGGAAAGTTCCAGAGTGGAGGTGGGAACTGGTATTTTAAAGACGATGGTGGTTAGTTTAAGCCTCATTTAGTAGGTGTTATTTGAGCAAAGACTTGAAGGAATTAAGAAAATTAGCTAAGTAAATACCAGGAAGAGCGTTCAGGCAGAGAGAAAACCAATACAAAGGCTTTTAGGCCTGTCATGTTTGAGGAATAGCAAGGAAGCCAGTGTATCTGGAGAGGGATGAGCAAGAGTTTTGGGGGTGGAGGGACAAGAAGATAAAGTCAGAGATCATGGGTAGCCGGATCATTGTAAAGGCCGATAGAAGCCATGGGAGATTTTGAATAGAGGAGAGGTGTGTTCTAACTGAAGTTTTAGAAGATCACCCTGGCGGCTGTGAGTTGTGATTAGAGTGTAGGGGTGAGTGTAGAAGCCGGGAAATCATTTAGGAGATTTTTGCAGTAATCCAGATGACGACGAGAGTGGCCCAGGCCAGGGTGATAAACCGTGGAGATGGTGAGAAATGGCTGGATTCTGATTGCATTTTGAAGGTAGGCCTTACAGGATTTGCTAGGAATTAGATATGGTGAGTGAGATAGAGGAAGTGGAGGATGACTTCAAAGGTTTGTCCAAGCTTGTAGAAGTATGGAGTTATTTAAGCCACGATGCAAAAGGTAACAAGTAGAGATGTTGAGTAGGCAGCTAGATCCAGGAGTAAGAAGTTCAATGCTGTATGAATTTGGGGATGATCAACGGTGGTATTTAAACCATGAGAATAAATGTTATCAGTAAGGAATGGGTGTAGACAGAAAGCAGCAGAGGACCAAGGACTGTGTCCTGTGATATTAAGAGTTTAGGGAAAATGGGATCAACCAGCAAACAATATTAAGAAGGATGAACTTGTGAGTTAGGACAATCCAAAAAGGGCAGTGTCCCATAAACCAAGCTAAGATCCTTTACGAAAGAGGAGGGAGTACTCAGGTGTGTCCAATATTCTGATGGAGGCTAGAGAACTAGCTTTAGCAGTGCCACTGATGACCTTCCCCAACCTGTTTCCTTAGAGTGCTAGAGGCAAAAATGAGCTTAAGAGAAGATGGGAAAAAAGGAATTGGGAGACAGTGAATACAGACAAAACTAAGGGATTTTGCTGCAAAGGGGAACTGAGAAATAGGGTGTAGCTGGCAGGGGATGTGGGTTCAGGGCTTTTTGTTTTGTTTTACTTTTTAAGGTGGAAGAAGTAGCCACCTGTTTGTTTGCTAATGGAAATGATCCACAGAGAGGGAAAATTTGAAGGTGAGGGAGAGAAGTAACAACTGAATTGTCAGAACAATACCCTTGAGTGAACTAGAAGACAATGCCTAATACAAAGGTAGAAGGATTGGATTTAGAGAAATATAGGTATAAAGTTCAACTATAGTGACAGGAAGGCAGAGTATATGGGTACAGGTTGGGCTTCCCAAATCCAAAATGCTCCAAAATCCAAAATTTTGAGCACCGACATGACACTGAAAGGAAATGCTCTTGGAGCATTCCAGAGCTTGAATTTGGGGTACTCAACGCATAAGTATATACGCTGCAGATATTCTAAAATCCAAAACACTTCAGGTCCCCAGCATTTCAGATAAGGAATGCTCAACCTGTATAGCTATTGGTAGGTAGCTGGATGTGTCTGTGAGTCTGGAAGTTACTGCTTCGGTTTCCTCAGTAAAGTGGAATACTTTGTGTCGTACTCAGATATTTCTAATATATTAGCACTCTGACATACTACCAAATAATTCACTCAACAAATAATGCATACTACATATGTTGTTCTAGTTGGTAAATATGTAACTGAACAAAAGTCCCTGTCTTCACTGGGTCATCTATTTTAGTAGATGGAGACAGAATAAGCGTATATATGTCAGCTTCAGTTATGGGTATGAATGAAAATAAAGCAGTGTGAGGAAGAAGGGAGGTAATTATTTCTTATAGGTTGATTATAGAAGGCCTTTCTGATGAGGTAATGTTTGACCCAGAGATCTGAATCAAATGAGGGAGTGAACTATGCAGGTATCTGGGAAGAATAGTGTCAGGAGAAAGAACCACCACCACAAAGGCCTTCAAGCAGGATCATGCTTCTCATGTCAAAGAACAGCAGGGGACCATTATGACCACAGCAGAGTGGGAGGGTGAGTGGGTGAAGATAGGGAAGTAGGTATTGGGGGGCCCAAATCACATAGGCCTTCCAAACCAGGGACTCTGGTTTTCAGTGAGATGGGATGCTGCCATTGGTGGTTTTGAATAGACCAGTGATGTGATTTGCCTTATGTTTTAAAGTCTTAGTGTGGCTGCTATGAGGGTGGGGTTGGGATAGGCAAGAGTGGAAATAAGGAGACCATGAGTTATCACATTAACTTTGGTGACAGATGATGGTGACTTAGGGTAATAGCATTGAAGATGGTAGAAGCTCTCAGATTCTGGCTATAGTTAGAAGGAAGAGCTGAAAGGTTGGCTGATGGATGCCAAGTAAGAAAGAAAGAAGTTACTCTTGACTCTAAGGTTTTTGAGCTGTTACAGAAAGACTAGATTTACTGTTTATTGAGGTAAGACTGAGGACAGAGCATATTTGCAAGAGTAGCATCAGGAACATGGTTTTTGACAAATTGAATTTGAGCTACCTACTTGATACTTTTATCCAATGTCAAGCAGGCAGTTTTATATATGGGTACAAAGGAAGAATTGAGGGCTGGAGATACAAATTTGGGAGTCATCCCCAGATAGTACATAGTATTTAAAGCCGTAAGTGTGGATGAGGTAACTAAGGGAGTAAAGTATGTGGAGTATAGAGGACCCAAGAAAACTTAGGGCAGTTCAACAGTTAGAAGTCAGGGAGCTGAGGAGGAACCAGCAAAAGAAAATAAATACAGTGGTATCCAGTGGCATGAGAGAACTGAGAGTAGTGTCTCAAAGCCAAAGATATGTTTCAAGAAGGCAGAAGTGATCTGTTGTATCCAATGCTAGCAAGGTATGAAATGTAAGGACTGATGGCTGCCCATTATTTTTGCTGAGTTTTACCTGATGATTGCTTCTCAAATGTATTTTCCCCCATCCATCTCCAGACTGAAAATGCCATGAGGTCAAGATCTTACACCTGACGTGTAGTGGAAGCTCAGTAAATGTTTATTTACTCTGTACTGCTGCCACCCTTTTCAAGCCCCCATCCCTCATCTGTTTCTAAATCTCGCACTCAAGCCCAGCTGTCTGACCTTTCCTGACTAAAATGCTTCAGTGGCTCCCCACTCTTTGCTCCCATCCTGCCAAACAATTCCATCTATGCTGTCTCTTTCAGCTTCATCTCCTGCCACTCCCTGTTCATACTTATGCCCTGATAATGTAGAACAGTTTATGTTTTTCCCTACAAACATTTCATCCTTCCATGGCTTTACTTATTCTATTCTGTCAGCCTCTGGAATGACTTCCCTTCTCTGCTTGGCTAAAGTCTAGCTTAAGGAACTTGGAAGCTTTTCTGAGCCAGCTCAGTCTACAGGCAGCCTCTATGGTATGCTTTGTATCTTTATCACAGTTCTTATACTGAATTGAATCTTTTCGTATGTATGTTACATTCTTTAGCGTATAAATTTTTAGGATTTGGGAGCATGTCTTTAATCATCATCTTCTCTCTGGAACCTGTCACAGTGCCATCCTCTTGGTAGGCACTCTGTGAATACTGAATTTAGAGAGAACAGGAAAATAAAGGGGCAGACATGCAAATATGAGCTGCAGATTTTACCAGTGACTTGACAGCAGGTAGAAAGGATAGTACATGGAAAATTCTAGACTAAGTCAGAAGGCAGATATTTAAAGGAAATGGAAAAGACTTTTTTAATAAATGTAACATCTATACTGCATAAAGGAGTATGAATGCCTATGTCAAAATCACAGGGAAAAAAACTGGAAAATCATTTGTAGCTATTCCTTGTAATTCTAAAATGATTATATAGTAATTTGCAACCTCTAAGCATTCTCCTAGTTCTATATTAGAATATTTGAAGTAGATGATATTATATACATAATTTATGATGTTACAGTATGATCTTTTTTAACAATTTTATATTAAATTTTTAGGACATCAATGCAAGCTTGAATAAGAAAAGCAAATTCTTCCTCCTAAGCCATGGCATATCAGTTATACAGAAATACCACTTTGGGAAACAGTCTTCAGGAGAGCCTAGATGAGCTCATACAGGTGGGAGACTGAATTAAAAATCGAACACTTTTATCTAGATGGGTTTACAGTAATTCTTGTCATATCACTTAAGCAAAGAGATATGAGGTAAAATATCTTGGACTGTTTAACCCAGCAAGTCAGTAACACTGATCAAATAACCTCAAATTCTTGTTTATTACACTGTCCTGACAACAGGACACAAAATATGATTGAATGGTATCATTAAATATAACTAAATCTGGGTATGTGCAGTGTTTCACACCTCTAATCCCAGCACTTTAGGAGGACAAGGTGGAAGGATCGCTTGAGGCCAGAAGTTTGAGAGCAGCTTAGGCAACATAGCCACCACCCATCTCCACAAAAAATAAAAAACTTAGTTTGGTGTGGTTGCGCATGCCTATAGTCCCAGTTACTCAGGAGGCTGAGTAAACTCTTGAACCCAAGAGTTTGAGGCTTAAGTGCGCTATGATGGTACCACTGCACTCCAGCCTTGGTGACAGAGCAAGACCCTGCCTCTAAATACATAAAGTTAAATCTTCAGAAATTTTTGTTCTACATAAAAATTGAGACTGTTGGTTTCCCCCTTCTCAAATTTAGGGAAGAAAGTCATAATTCTTTTTAGCTTTAAGGTAATTTTATCCAGTTTAATAAAGTCTTCTGAGATTTACAAGTCTGAATTTATATTTCAATTTTGAGAAAATTAACCCTTCTATATAATTCTCCCAAATAAAAACATATTAAGTATTTCCGACTGGGCACAGTGGCTCACGCCTGTAATCCCAGCACTTTGGGAGCCCAAGTCAGGTGGATTACCTGAGGTCGAGAGTTAGAGACCAGACTGACCAATGTGGAGAAACCCTGTCTCTACTAAAAATACAAAATTAGCCAGGTGTGGTGGCGCACACCTGTAATCCCAGCTCCTTGGGAGACTGAGGCAGGAGAATCGCTCGAACCCGGGAGGCAGAGGTTGTGGTGAGCCGAGATCACGCCACTGCACTCTAGCCTGGGCATCAAGAGCAAAACTCCGTCTCACAAAAAAGGAAAAAAAAAAAAAAAAGACAAAGTTTTGTTCTGGCTTTGTAACATCACTGCGTGTTTTCTTTTCAAGATTGTTTGTGTCGAGATAGTACAAAAGATATCGTCAAGCTTTGCTGCTTCATCAGTTATGGCAAAGGAGATAAAGGAATTCTAGTTTAGAGGCTTTGGTTAACCTCAGTTAAATTTTAGATGATAATTTGTATATTTTTATTTACTTTGTCTTTAATGTTCTTCCCTAAGCGGATTTATGACCTTTACCTTTTCTCAGTCTCAACAGATCACCCCCCAACTTGCCCTTCAAGTTCTACTTCAGTTTGATAAGGCTATAAATTCAGCATTGGCTCAGAGGGTCAGGAACAGAGTCAATTTCAGGGTAAGGATATTTTCCTGAATCTAGAAGCCTATACCAATGGTTGGTAAAACAGTGGGGTTTTTTTAAGGACCCCTACGTATTTGTTAATCATAGGAAGAGGTGGCTTTAATCAGTTTTTGGAACTTGTTTTATAATAACTAAATTATACTTTTCAATCAACTATATATTACACTAAGTTGGTCCACTTAATGTGAGATACAGAGATGTTTTTAGATTTTTATTTCATTGTTTCATAAATCAGCCTTTGTATGTTTGGCTACCTTCCCTGAAGAGTTACTGAGATTCCAAACACCTGAAATATTATCTGCAGGATTAAAGGTAAGTGGCAGAGTAATCCCCAAGGTTCTGTTATGGTTTTCAAACTCTGGCCTTTCCCCATTCCAGGGAAGTAGAGTTATTTCTAGAAACTTCATGTTGCCTCCCTCCTACTCTTAGGTAACTTGGCTGATAAAAAACCTGATCTCTAGTGATAGATAACAGTCCATTCTGGTAGCTTGGTCTCACTTGAGTCACTTATACTTTGAATAGTAGTAATCCAAAGCTGGATAAAATTATCTCTCTCAATTTCCTGATAACTTCAGATTAAGGGCCCATTGAAAGAGTCATGGTGCAACAGAAAGAATTTTACCACATTATGGTATTGATGGACTCATATAGTATATGATGATGTTTGGTTATTACTTATCTAACTATGCTTATATTGTATTATAAGGCATAACCTATATAAATATGGTCAAAAGAAGGTTAAAATATGGTTAACAACCAAAATTTGATCATTAATTAACATCTGCCTACTTTATTTGGTACTTAAACATTCAATAAACAGTTTGAGTGTCTATTAACATACCAGGCACGCTCTAGATACACAGAGATGAAAAGATAACATACCAGGCATGTTCTAGATACTCAGAGATGAACAAGATAGACAAAACCCCATTTGACTTAAATAAGTCTCATGTATCAGTTTCATGTGCCAAAAAATTATCTGGAGTAAAATATGCCTTCAAGACTATAATTTGACCAGTGGATCCATGAATTTTTAACAGTAATGATTCTGCCAAAATTAGTTTGGTTTTTTTAATATACCCATATGCAGAAGTCTGCCCAGATGATCTATGTTAATACATAAATTTTGCTCTAGTAAGAAATTTGGTGGACTGCTTATCAGAGGCAATGTAGTTCACAACGCCTAACTAGTCATCTTCTAGGTGCATTATTGTAGGTTTCTAGTTTGGATTTCTTTAGCTACAGTTAAAGTAATTTGACATTTACATTTATCTTGCACAGTGTTTTGTAAGTTTTGTCTGTTTTCCAAAAGCTATATATATAATTGCTGTCAGCCTTGATCAGAACTTTTCCATTCTTCCGTTTTATTTTCCTGCTGCTGCTATTCTAGCTCAGGCTTTTATCACCCTACTCCTGGGTTATAGCCAACTTGATCCATTTTAAGTCCAGAATGTTTGCAAATGACATTCTGTTTAGCTTAGTGTAGCATATGGCTGAGACAAAAGAGATAATAGTTAGAAATATCTAATTTTCAGAGCCATTTTGCTAGATCAAATTTAAGTATATATTTTTCGTTTATAATTTGCTGACCTAGCAGTGAGAAGCATCCTTTACAAAAATAGTTCTATATAGCATGTTAAATTGTTTTTGTTTTAAATCCTTTTATGGGTTCCATATAAGTGAAATTATTTAGTAGAGTATTATAGGAGAAAATCCTCTTAAGTATGAGAGCTAAGGTTTTAATCATTTATATGTTTTAATTTATTAGTTAAAAAACCTAAATATATGTACCATGGAGCTTGAACTGAATTAATTTTTAGGGAGAAAATTCAGATTGAAGTAGTATGTATAACTAGGCTTTTATTTTGTTTTCTGTTTTTTTTTGAGACGAAGTCTTGTTCTGTTACCCAGGCTGGAATGCAGTGGTGCAATCTCGGCTCACTGCAACCTCTGCCTCCTGGGTTCAAGCGATTCTTCTGCCTCAGCCACCTGAATAGCTGGGATTATAGGTGCGTGCCACAACGCCCGGCTAGTTTTTGTATTTTTAGTAGAGATGGGGTTTCACCATGTTGGCCAGGCTGGTCTCGAACTCCTGACCTCATGATCCGCCCGCCTCGGCCTCTCAAAATGCTGGAATTACAGGTGTGAGCCACCCCACACAGCCATAAGTAGGCTTTTAAGGAGCCATTGTATGTTTTTGGGAGAACATATTCCCATAGATAAAAGTAATGGTTACTTAAACTTTATAGTGTTGACAGTAATTAAACAAGCATTAAAAGATTTTTATAGTGTTTAAAATTTTAAAGTTTAAAATTTAAAGTTTAAAAGATTTAAACTTTATAGTGTTGACAGTAATTAAACAAGCATTGAAAGATTGAATGCCATATCCCCAAAAAATAAGATTTAGTGATAAGAAAAATAGCCCTTCTAACAAAACTGAAGGTTTGCTTTTCACTGTTTTTTGATGTTTCTGTAACAAACATTTATTATATAACTTTTAAGGTGTTCTTTTAGGCTGGGCACGGTGGCTCATGCCCTGTAACCCCAGCACTTTGGGAGGCTGAGGCGAGCAGATCACTTGAGGTCAGGAATTTGAGACCAGCCTGGCCAACACAGTGAAGCCTCGTCTCTATTAAAATGAGCCGGACGTGGTGGTGCACGCGTGTAGTCCCAGCTACTTGGAAGGCTGAGGCAGGAGAATCGCTTGAATCCAGGAGGCGGAGGTTGCAGTGAGCCAATATCACACCACTGCACTCTAGCCTGGGCGACAGAATGAGACTGCATCTCAAAAAAAAAAAAAACCCCAAAAACTTGTTGCCCAGTTGTGGATACATGTAAAACCAAAAATGTATTTATTAAAAGTGCATTGAAGATACAATTTGGCCAAATGATTAAGTGTTAAAAGTAATATTTGACCAAAGCCAAATATCTACTTATAGAAGGAACTTTTTGAATTTAAAGAATTCAAAATTTTACTTTGAAAATTATAATTATCAGGCAGCTCAAGCCTGTAATCCCAGCGGGTTGGGAGGCCAAAGCAGGAGGATCAGTTGAGGGCAGTTCAAGACCAGTCTGCGAAATACAGTGAAACCCTGTCCCTACGAACAAACAAATAAATAAAGTAGCTGGGTGTGATGGTGTGTGCCCATAGTCCTAGCTACTTGGGAGGCTGAGGTGATAGGGTGGCTTGAGCCCAGGAGGTTGTGGCTGCAGTGAGCCATGATCATGCCATTTCCTTTCAGCCTGGGTGACACAGCTAGACCCTGCCTCAAAAAAAAAAACTTTATGTATGTATATATGTATAAACACATATAAATTATATAATATTTATAATTATATAATATATGCACATATAAACTGAAAGACATGTATATATTATATAATGTTTGTAATTACATAATTATAGACTATATGTGTATATATACTATATACATATATAAACGTAGTTTTTATACTAGAGATACTGAATGGATTCTGACTTTCAAATGAAGAGAGTAAAAAAGCAAGATATTTAAATAACTAAAAATTGTATACAGAAAAGCTTATTTCATGTTAGAGATTCTAGTTCAAATTATTCTAAAAAGATTTAAAGCTTATTTCATGTTAGAGATTCTAGTTCAAATTATTCTAAAAAGATTAATCTCTTACATTTAACTTTTTAAAAACATTTGTTAGCTCAAAAGTTACCTAGCTAATGTGCTCTTTGATATTGTCAACTTAATTTTTATCTACAATTGGAAGGCATTTAATAACTTTTATTTAATATCTTTCAAGATTTGTAGCGTTTTATTTTTGCAGTAAAATAAATGAAGTATATAAACTTACACTGCAACTAATGGAATTTCAGCATATGATATGTAAGATTTTTCACTCCAGTCTACATCTAAAATGCTTTATTTATATTTGAAAGTGAATACTCACATACTGGCTCATAAATCCCAATGACTTGCTTTAAATTATTTACATAACATTATCAAATGAAAGTAATTTACTGCAAGCTAAGCTATGAGGACACAAAGGCATAAGAATGATACGACTTTGCGAACGAACTTTGGGGAAAGGGTAGGAGGGTGGCGAGGGATAAAAGACTACACATTTTGTAAAAGAGAAAGTAAGGCAAGGCACAGTGGTTCATGCCTGTAATCCCAGCACTTTGGAAGGCCAAGGCAGGCAGACCACCTGAGGTCAGGAGTTCAAGACCAGCCTGACCAACATGGTGAAACCCCGTGTCTACTAAAAATACAAAAATTAGCTGGGTGTGGTGGTGGTACATGCCTGTAGTCCCAGCTATTCGGAGGCCAAGGCAGGAGAATCACTTGAACCCAGGCGGTGGAGGTTGCAGTAAGCCGAGATCGCACCACTGCACTCCAGCCTGGGCAACACAGCAAGACTCGGTCTCAAAAAAAGAAAGTAATATACACACTTCTTTTTTTTTTTCTTTTTTAAGATGGAGTCTTACTCTGTCACTCAAGGTGGAGTGCAATGGCGTGATCTCACCTCACTGTGACACCCACCTCCCAGGTTCAAGCGATTCTCCAACCTCAACCTCCCAAGTAGCTGGGATTACAGGCACCCACCATCATACCTGCCTTATTTTTATATTTATGTAGGGGTTTCACCATGTTGACCAGGCTGGTCTTGAACTCCTCACCTCAGTGACTCTCCTACCTCAGCCTCCCAAAGTGCTGGAATTACAGGTGTGAGCCACCACACCTGGCCAGTAATATACACACTCTTAAGATCATGGATTACACACACATTCAGAATGCTGGAAATGAACATTGAGTTTGGCATCTAGCTGTTTAGCTTTCCAGAGGCTCAGACTGTAGCAAACTAGCAGATCTAATTTTCAGATATATTTTATAGGTTTACAATTTTGTGTCTTTTTCCCTTAATCATGGGTGATTTTCCATGTATTTATCACTCCACTGAAATTGCTGTTCCCAAGTTATTTTTGCTAAATCTAATGCATCATTTGTAATGCTGTTGATTATTCTTTTTTTAAAACCCCTATTTCCCTTGAAACCATACTGTGTGAGCTTTTCTCCTATTCCCTGGCCTTTTACTCTCAGACTCCTTTGTAGTTCTGTCTCTGCTTATCATTTGTTGTTGGTATTTCTTAGGGTTATAGAGTGCCCCCACTATCCTTGGTCTCATCCAATCCTCTGGCTTTGGTTAAAGTGAATATCATGTTCTCATGCTTTCTGCTATACTCCAACTACTTATTGGACATCATGACTTAGATATACCTGAAATTCAACAAGTTCAAAATTTAACTTTACTCCCAAACCAGCTTTTTCTGTGAATGCATTGACATTCAAGCCAGAGACTTGGGAGTTACCGTGGATTTCTGTGTTCCCCAACCCCGCCATATTTATAGTTGTCCATTCCTACCGGTCCTACCTTTTAAAGTCTCTCCATTTCTGTTGATCCCTTTATTATTACTGCAGTAAAGCCACTTTCACCTCTCTGATTCACGCAGCTAACAGACATCAGCTTCATAGCTGGTCTTACTTCCTTTAGTCATACTCCTGTCTAATCCATTCTTTATGTCATTACCAAAACTGCAAATCTGATCAGACTCTTCTGCTTAAAATCTTTCACTGACCTCCCAGTACCATTAGGATGGGGCAAAGGTTTTCCAAGTTTCTTCTTTATCTTAGGACCTCCTGATGTGTTCTGTTTTCTGGAATTGACCACCCCATTCCAAGTGTTTGTCTTCCTTTCCATTATCCCTCCTCTCCATTGACTCTTATTCTTTAGTACTCAACTTAAACTTCACTTTTTGAGAGCAGCTGTCTGCCTTGTGTCCTCCATACCCTTGAGTGCCTTTGCTCTACTCACAGTACCCACTCACTTACTCTTTCATAGCACTGTTATACTATGTATTTACTTGTTTGAATGATCTCCCTGCTAAACTCAGCTCACCAGTGGCAGGGACCTGTGCTTACCATTGTATCCTCAGAGGCCAGCATAGTCTAGCACACAGTAATTATTCATTTATTACATTCATTCATTCATGGCCATCAGTTTCCTTAATCATTCTCACTTGATAGACTATTTAGATTGAATCCAATTTTTGCTATTATAATAATATTGCAGGGAGCATTTTTGTGCTTGGTGGTTTGTTTCTGAGTTGAAGATTTTAGGCATTTTAAGTGTTGCATACTAAATTTCCTGTGTGCCTATATGTGTGCATGTGTATATCTCGGGTTTTAATTGTATTCTGCTAGTGTCCATGCATGACTTTCATCACATTCTTTTTAAAAATTTCCAGCTGGGCGTGGGTGGCTCACACATTTAATCCCAGCACTTTGGGAGGCCGAGGTGGGCAGATCACCTGAGATCAGAAGTTTAAGACCAGCCTGGGCAACATGGCAAAACCCTGTCTCTACTAAAAATACAAAAATTAGTCTGACGTGGTGGCAGATGCCTGTAATCCCAGCTACTTGGGAGGCTGAGGCAGGAGAATCGCTTGAACCCGGGAGACAGAGGTTGCAGTGAGCCAGATTCACGCCACTGCACTCCAACCTGGGCAACAGACTGAGACTCCATCCCAAAAAATAAAAATAGGCTGGGCATTGTGGCTCACGCCTGTAATTCCAACACTTTGGGAGGCCAAGGTGGGCAGATTACCTAAGGTCAAGAGTTTGAGATCAGCCTGGACAACATGCTGAAGCCCCATCTCTACTAAAAATACAAGAAGTAGCCAGGTGTGGTGGCCTACGCCTGTAGTCCCAGCTACTCTGGAGGCTGAGACAGGAGAATCACTTGAACCCAGGAAGCAGAGGTTGCAGTGAGCTGAGATTGCACCCCTGCACTCCAGCCTGGGCCACAGAATGAAACTCCATCTCCAAAAAAAAAAAAAGTAAAAATTTCCTTTTGATGCTCAAGTATATATTCCTATTTTAAAAAAACAAAAACAAAAACAAAACATAAAACATAATTAGAAGAATGTGTCATGGGCATGGTGGCTCACACCTGTAATCCCAGCACTTTGGGAGGCCAAGGTGGGAGGATTGCTTGAGGCCAGAAGTTTGACTAGCCTGGCCAACATAGCAAGACCCTGTCTCTATTTTTAAAAAATATTAAAATAGGGTGGTGCAGTGACTCACACCTATAATCTCGGCACTTTGGGAGGCCAAGGCGGGCAGATCATCTGAGGTCAGGAGTTTGAGACCAGCCTGGGCAGCGTGGTGAAACCCTGTCTCTACTAAAAATACAAAAGTTAGCTAGGCGTGGTGGCGTACATCTGCAATCCCAGCTACTCAGGAGGCTGAGGCAGGAGAATAGCTTGAACTTGGGAGGTGGAGGTTGCAGTGATCCAAGATCGCACCACTGCACTGCAACCTGGGCAACAGAGTAAGACTCGGTTTCAAAAAAAAAAAAAAAATTACATAGGCCAGACGTGGTGGCTCACGCCTGTAATCCCAGCACTTTGGGAGGCTGAGGTGGGTGTATCACCTGAGATCAGAGTTTGAGACCATCCTGGCCAACATGGTGAAAACCCGTCTCTACTAAAAATACAAAAATTAGCTAGGTGTGGTTTCAGGTGCCTGTAGTGCCAGCTACTCAGGAGGCTGAAGCAGGAGAATCTCTTGAACCCGGGCGGCGGAGGTTGCAGTAAGCCAAGATCATGCCACTGTACTCCAGCGTGGCAACAGAGCGAGATTCCATCTCAAAAAAATGTTTAATACGTATGAATAAATTATAAGTTTCTAAGGACAATGAATGTTGTAGACGTGACTAATACAGTAATGCATCTGAGGCAAGTCACAGGATTAAAATTTAGTGTTTCTAGGAAGTCCCTGCTTTTGTACATTTGGAGAATTAACATACATAATAAAATATGTAACTTTTAACAAATATTTCCATAATAATTTGAATGAACTTTCATAATTTAGCCACATGAGGGCAGTAGAAATCCAAATGCAAGTTTTTATTTTATATTTCAGGTAAGTAATTTGCAATGGAGACTGAAAATAGAGTGCCAACTAAAATATTTTTGAACTCTTCCCTTAACAAATTTGTCTGGCTTTTTGTTTGTTTGTTTTAAGTAGCTGGGATTAAAGTTAAGGAAAATCTTAAGCATTAAACTTATTAACAATTATGTTCTTGGTAGCCAAGATCTCTTAAATTGCTTTGGAGAAAAATGTAAGGGGAAAAAACGTTTCATGGTTTCTAAATGTTTTGTTTTAAAGGGCTCTCTAAATACGTACAGATTCTGCGATAATGTGTGGACTTTTGTATTGAATGATGTTGAATTCAGAGAGGTGACAGAACTTATTAAAGTGGATAAAGTGAAAATTGTAGCCTGTGATGGTAAAAGTAAGTGCTTGCCTTATTTCTGTGAAAGCAAATCTACTTGAAACCTTGTTTTTATGAGCCTTTAGAAGATCTGCATCCATATGGAAAGCCTAAGGGGGAAAATGGCCCAGTGATCAATTCCCAGATACAGCCCAGGCTTCTATCTCAGCTAAATTCTGAATTATGTATCTCAAACAGGGCTCTTACTGACTTTAGGTGGATACATTTCAAATGACAGATAGACTACTTACACAGATGGGATTTGTGTGGGGAAAAAAAATAAGCAAATTAATAAGTATTTCTTCCCTATTTCCGTTACAAATTTTAAGTGTTTATCAGGCTTTTCAGACACCTTTAAGAATTTTGACAATCCTGTGGTTTCTATGTTGCTGGATACCCGTAGATTTAAAGAGTTATTTTAAACAGGATTTTAATTAACCGTAAGAACTTTGGAGTCATGATGGTAGATATTCATCTAATCTGTTAAATATGACATGTGCAAGTGAACTTTTCACACCAGACCTAGAAACTTCTTCAGGTCCTTAAATGTTTCAAAAGCTATACACCTCTAATTTCTGTTTCATGATTAGTTATTTCCTTTTTGCTAAGTATATTTTAAATATACTTTATAATGGGAACCATTTGTGTTTAAGAGCAGCTAGTCTAGAAAGTGAATAGAAAAGACTGCTGCTCTTTGAGAGGGAGTTTTGAAAAGCAAAAGAAATGTAGAAAGTAATACCCTCCATTTCCCTGTTTGAGTTGGATTTGTTTTATGTATTTTGCACTTCCAAAGAAATGGCTAATCACTGAAGAGATGTAGAGAATACAAAAAAGCACATAGAAGAAATTCTCTACAACACTACCTGATGGTGTTATAACTACCTTATTGAATATTATATAGCCTATTGTTTTTTTGCAAAAATGTATGTATATGTAGACATTTGTAAATATATTTTTCACTGAGTTTACTACCCTTAAGCCATTTTTTTTTTCTTTTTTCTTTTTTTTAAAGACAGAGTCTTACTGTATTGCCCAGGCTGGTCTCAAACTCCTGGGCTCAGGCGACCTTCCCACCTCAGCCTCCCAAAGTGCTGGGATTACACACCTGAGCCCCTGCACTTAAGCCTGATTTTTAGGGGCTACATAAAAATTACACCTTCAGCCCTTTTTAAAGAAATAGTCTCTTCCAGATATCACAAAGTCTCTGAACCTAGCAACGTTACTGTTCGTGACTTGTTATAGTTCAGAAGGTTACCTAGGAATAATCATTCTAAGAATTTTGGGCATAGTAACTTTTTATTATAGTCATCAGGTACATCTTTGTCATTACAGCAAGGAACAGTGTTATATTTGGGTCTTTTTAAAAGTCCTGTGAAGGTGGTGCTGTTTCCTGAATCATAACATTTCTATATTTGAAATTAGCCACATATGGCTAGCCAGTGGTTACTGTATTGGACAGAACCGATGTAGATTATTAGTAGTGTCAGTTTCAGTCATTTGAACCATACCGGAGAACCAAAAAGTCAGTAAATAAAGCCTCTGAACAAAATAAATATTGATGTATAATATCAAAAGAATCCATGTAAAGGTATGTATTTTACTGATAGGAGCTCCCCTCTGGTAGTCCTTAGTGTGTGTTGCTCTTTACTGTACAAGATTGTTTTCCAAACTTCAGTGGATGAGGAGTAGCAGATCGGCCTTGTTTATTGCAGTAGTTTTTAAGGATTTTCTCCCGCTTCACAGTGTAGTAATTGATCTTCAGTGAGAAGATTGTTGACTCAAAGAAAGCTTAAATTGTATTCCATTTACTTTATATCTGCAGAAAAGAATGCAGTGAGGCCGGGCACGGTGGCTCACGCCTGTAATCCCAGCACTTTGGGAGGCCGAGGCGGGCGGATCACAAGGTCAGGAGATCGAGACCACAGTGAAACCCCGTCTCTACTAAAAATACAAAAAATTAGCCGGGCGCGGTGGTGGGCGCTTGTAGTCCCAGCTACTCAGGAGGCTGAGGCAGGAGAATGGTGTGAACCCGGGAGGCGGAGCTTGCAGTGAGCCGAGATCGCGCCACTGCACTCCAGCCGGGGCGACAGCGCGAGACTCCATCTCAAAAAAAAAAAATGCAGTGTTAGAGGTTTGGGACAGTAGGCCAGGCGTGGTGGCTCACGCCTGTAATCCCAGCACTTTGGGAGGCCAAGTCGGGCAGATCACTTGAGGCCAGGAGTTCGAGACCAGCCTGGCCAACATGGTGAAACTCCATCTCTACTAAAAATAGAAAAATTAGCCAGGCGTGGTGGCGTCCGCCTGTAATCCCAGCTGCTCGGGAGGCTGAGGCAGGACAATTGCTTGAACCTGAGAGGTGGAGACTGCAGTGAGCTGAGATCACACCACTGCACTCCAGCCTGGGCAACACAGTGTGACTCTGTGTAAAAGAAAAAAAGTGTTATATAACAATTACATGAACCAAATGTAGTTCAACTTGGTTTTACTCTAGTATGAATATGAGGAGCTAAGCAACTTTATATCTGCTTAAAAGAAGTTCTCAAGATATTTCCATTGTCAGCTTCCCTCTTTAACCCTGCCCTCTGTTCTTCCCCACCCCTCAAGCCACCACCACTATTAGTCCTGTGTTCTACATTTTTGATAGTCTTAAAATAGTTAATTTTAAAATTAAATTGAATTTACTTTCTCTTTTGTTTCCTAGATACTGGCTCCAATACTACAGAATGAATAGAAAAAATATGGCTTTTTTATGCCATCTTCTGTTACTCATTGCTTTTGAAGAGAAGCATAGAAGAGACTTTTTATTTATTCTAGAATTGCAGAAATGACTACACTGTGCTATACCAGAGAATTCCAGTAGAAACTTATAACTCTGTAGCCTCTTACATCACCTTTATTATACAGCATGAAAAAAAAGACTTTTTTTTAATGACAAAAGTTGTTGCCTTCCTAAGAACCTTCTTTAATAAACTCATTTTAAAACTCTGAGTAGTAACTGGTGAAACTATTAAGGTAGCAATAGGAAGATATTAGATAATGCGTTTTCTCATTTCCTTTGCAAGGAAGATGATGCTCTTTCACAATGCTTAATTTCAATAAAGTCATGTTAGTTTTGTCAGTTGCAACTTTACCTGATGAAAGCATCAGCAGGGGCAAAACCAAATTCTGGATGGAATTTTATTAAGAAAATCCCTTGCTTTTTAAAATACAAAACCAAAGTTAATCATTGGCATAAAAAACCCAAGTACAACTTGATTAGGAAAAGTTAGACAATCATAACAAAAACAAAACCAAAAAACTTTCCTTCTTAGACCAGGTAACATGAGGAAGGGGGAAAAAAAACAACAAAATAGTCCCACCACCACATGACGGGTAAATTATTTCAACTCACCATTTGCTCCAAATTTCATACATTTTATCATGTACATGATACATTAGCCTTTATGTCAGTGGATTGTGCTTGCAGAAATACAGAAGTAGCATATTGACCCTAGGTGAGGAGTTTCTTACGTGGTTGACTGGATTGACCCAATTGGAGTAAAAGATTTTTGCTGTTACCTGGATGCTCCTGCAGTTGTTAGTCAGCATGCCACTGTAGGCCTTGACTCTCATGTTAAAACTTTTTGGCTAGGTACTGGTGGCTCACACCTGTAAGTAATCCCAGTACTTTGGGCGGCCGAGGCTGGAGGATGAGACCAGCCTGATCAACATAGACTGTCTTTACAACGAAAATAAAATTGTTTCATCCTCCAACTCATTCTATGCATGTATTTCCAGGTTCCCTTCCTGACCTCCACTACTACCCATTACATAGTCTGCTCCAGTTAAGCTTGAGAAAGAAACCAACGAGACCTATGATTTTTTAATGTTTGGTTCTGCTGTTTCCTCCAATTTTCATGCCTTTCCTGTCAGCATCAAAATCCTACCCATCCTCCAAAACTTAAACCCAGTTGTATCTTGAGTGTAATCCATATTTCTTCCTTTCTGACCTCTTACAAACGAGTGATTTAAATACGTGAAAAGGCTGGGCACAGTGGCTCACGCGTGTAATCCCAGCACATTGGGGGGGCCGAGGCAGGTGGATTGCTTGAGCTCAGCAGTTCAAGACCAACCTGACCAATATGATGAGATCCCTCTCTACTAAAAATTACAAGAAAAAAAAGCCAGGCGTGATGGTGCATGCCTGTGGTTCCAGCTACTTGGGAGGCTGAGGTGGAAACATCAACACTTGAGCCAGGGAGACGAATGTTGCAGTGAGCCAAGATCATGCCACTGCCCTTCAGCCTGGGTGACAGTGAGACTCTGTCTCAAAAATTCATGAAAAAACAATAAAGGACAGAATATAAACCTTTTTGAGAACAGAGACAGTAATACATGTTTCTCCCAGAGGAGGGCAGGATAATCATTCAGATATGTTTATTTTGTATTACAGCTAACCTTTGAATAGTATTCTCACAAATGCTTACTAAACCCAAATATGCCAGGCACACAGACTAGAAAACTGCTATTGGAGTAGAATATGGAGTTCAATCCAGACTTTTCCCTTTTTTTTTTTTTTTGAGATGGAGTCTCTTTCTGTCACCTGGGCTGGAGTGCAGTGGCACGATGTTGGCTCACTGCAACCTCCACCTCCTAGGTTCAAGAGATTCTCCTGTCTCAGCCTCTTGAGTAGCTGGGATTACAGCCACATGCCGCCATGCCTGACTAATTTATTTTAGTAGAGACGGGGTTTCACCGTGTTGCGCAGGCTGGTCTAGAACCGAGCTCAGGTAATCCACCCGCCTCGGCCTCCCAAAGTGCTGGGATTACAGGCATAAGCCACCGCACCCAGCCCAGACTTTAAACATAGCTCTGTACTATGAAGTGCTTTGTATCTAGAGCTTTGCTCAGCATTATTTAGTGGGAGACCATCTCTGTGATGGGACAGGTATTTGTTTCAGGCTGACCGAAGTTGAGTCAGTTATAATGTTACAGTACTCATTTAGGTAACCGGTATGGAATACACCTAGGATTTTTACATTTCATCCATTGAAACCAGTTTTCACATTTAGCGTAGACATCATACATAAATACACTTCCACTTTTGCCTGGGCAGAGGAGCAGAAGTCAAAGCCTGGCATTTCCTCCTGTCACTTCTAATTATCGTGTACACATCACATGACTGACACGTGCACTGTGGTGTGTCTTCCAATCTTACCATAGTGTTACTCAAACCACTGGAATTAAAAGGGTCACAGCAAGTGCATGTATCAGTTTGTCCCAGCTGGCCACAGGTTTCAGTGATAGAATCTTAGTTGCCTGTTGATTCCTCAAAGATCTAGAACCAGAAATACCATTTGACCCAGCAATCCCATTACTGGGTATATACCCAAAGGAATATAAATCATTTTAGTACACATACATGCACGTATGTTCATCACTGCAGCACTATTCACAATAGCAAAGACATGGAATCAACCCAAATGCCCATCAATGATAGACTGGATAAAGAAAATGTGGTATATACACACCATGGAATACCATGCAACCATAAAAAGGAACAAGATTATGTCCTTTGAAGGGACATGGATGGACCTGGAAGCCATTATCCTCAGCAAGCTAACGCAAAGAAAACCAAACACCACATGTTCTCTCACTTGTGGGAGCTGAACAATGAATACAGGGAGGGGAACAACACACACTGGGGCATGTCAGGGGGTGGCATAGCAGGAGGGAGCATACTAGGAAAAATAGCTAATGCATGCTGGGCTGAATTCCTAGGTGGTGGGTTGATAGGTATGGCAAACCACCATGGCATACGTTTACCTATGTAACAAACCTGTACATCCTGCACATGTACCGCAAAACTTAAAAAAAGAATCTTAGTTGTCTATTAATGTGGAAGAGGAAGAAATCCATTAATTCACTTATTTCAAGATTACGAGTGAAAAGAAAGCTGAGCTTTTTCTGATAGTGTAGAGTCAGTCCTCTAGGTTCACAGCTATTTGCTATTTTAACACCCAAAGAGTGAACAAAGAATAGCCTCTTCCTTGGGCTTCATGCCAGACTGATGACTGATTGGCTTATTATGATTCACATTCAGCCACATGGGGAGAAAGAAAGTGTTTCCTCTCGGTAGATGATCCGTCACTCACAACACACTGATTTTGTTGCCTTCAGTTTTGACTGGATCACGAATTTATACTAATTGTAAAATTCTGAACATTTTAAAGGTATATATGTTTAAAATGATATATCTGGATCAACTGGGGAAGCAATTTGTAACATTAGTTATGAAATTTGGATTCAAGTGGAAAATACAGTTGATTTGTTAGTATGAGAGCAGATTACAGGAGGCCTTGAAAGCTGGGCAAGGAAATTATCAAAAGGCCTTTCGAGGTCTTTGAGGATGGGAGATACATGAAACAAAGCTGAAACATGCAGGAAAGACAGGAGTATCCAGGCAGAAGTTAAAATCAGACTGGTTTAGGGATGTAATTATGGGAATGAGAAAGCCCAGATCAGGGAAATTCAAATTCCAATGAAAACTGGAGCCTGGAGTTCAGGTTAACATACATAAGAACATTTGTCAGAATTTACTGGCTAAGATGCTAACCCATGGTCACAGATCAGAACCTTTCAAAGCTGAGTGGAACCTCAAAGATGATCCAGTGACTTCAACCTCCTCTTTCAGCGCACAAGAAAATTAAGACCCAGACACAGATTCACCTTTCCAAGACCAAAAGTCCAATCAGGAGGAAAACTGAGTATAAAACCTCCCAAATAATAAAACTAGACTACATGAAAATAAAAGCTGTCATTTATAGCAGTTAGTTATTTAAGCACCTTTAAATAAGTCCCTGCTAGCCGAGCGCAGTGGCTCACTCCTGTAATACCAGCACTTTGGGAGGCTGAGGCGGGTGGATCCCGAAGTCAGGAGTTCGAGACCAACCTGACCAACATGGTGAAACCCCATCTCTACTAAAAATACAAAAATTAACTGGGCGAGGTGGCATGCACCTGTAATCCCAGCTACTCAGGAGGCTGAGGCAAGAGAATGGCTTGAACCCAAGAGGCGGAGGTTGCAGGGAACTGAGATCGCGCCACTGTACTCCAGCCTGGGTGACAGAGCAAGACTCCATCTCAAAAAGTAACAAAATAAATAAGTTCCTGCTACTACTCATCTACATGCACACTATATGCAGTTAAATGAGAACACAAAAGATTAAAAAATCAATGCTTACTACTAAAATTTTTAATGAAATGGCATTTAGCACTTCAAAAATAATTAGGCAGGAAGATGGATTTCAGTAATACAAAATGGACCATGCATTGATAGTTGTTGAAGCTCAGTTAATAGGTAAATGAAATTCATTATACCCATATTGTTATTTGAATATATTTTTAAAATTTTCAGCCGGGCACAGTAGCTCATGTCTGTAATCTCAGCACTTTGGGAGACCAAGGCAGGTGGATCACTTGAGGTCAGGAGCTCAAGACCAGCCTGGCCAACATGGAGAAACCCTGTCTCTACTAAAAATATGAAAATTGGCTGGATGGGCACCTATAATCCCAGCTACTCAGGAGGCTGAGGCACAAAAATCCCTTGAACCCAAGAGGCAGAGGTTCCAGTGAGCCAAGATGGCACCACTGCACTTCAGCCTGGGTGACAGAGCAAGACTCCCATCTCAAAAAAAAAAAAATTCAAAGGTTTTTTTTTGTTTGTTTGTTTTGTTTTGAGACAGGAATTTCACTCTGTCGCCCAGGCTGGAGTGCAATGGTACAATCTCAGCTCACTGCAACCTCTGCCTCCCAGGTTCAAGCAATTCTCCTGCCTCAGCCTCCCAAGTAGCTAGGATTACAGGCAAGCGCCACCACACCCAGCTAATTTTGTTATTTTTAGCAGAGACGGGGTTTCACCATGTTGGTCAGGCTGGTCTTGAACTCCTGACCTCAGATGGGATTAAAGGTGTGAGCCGCCATGCCCGGTCAATTCTGAGATTTTTTTAAATCAATTCCCACAATGTGCAGCACTTAGCCTAAAATATTATATTTGAGGCTTGTTTTCTTTGTCCATGTTGTCTTAACTATCATGGCATGTAGGTCCTCTACATGCCATCATAGTAGGACAACATGGATAGTAAAGTCTCATAACAGTTTCAGCTGCTCTGGATGATTACTTGCCATCTCCTTACAGAGCCTCCAGAATTAATTTGTAGCTTTTGTTTTGTCAATCTATCCTAAAATGTTCTCTAATTTGATGAATATTCATCCATCTATTTTTTGCATGCTGTAGTAAGAATGGGATCTTATTTTTCTAGTACATAGGGAGGCAGAATCTGCAAGAGGTTTAGGGCAAAGCATTTTACCTAATGAGAGGTACAGGAACTTGGCAACACGCAGCAAAGTATTTAGTGGGAATGAGCTCAAAAGAGCATTGTGTAGAAATACGGTCTACAGAATTTTCTGTTGAATATCCCAACTCTTATTATCTAATTCTGTGAACTTCCTGAAATTCTATTCCAAGAGAAATAGGCTTCAAAACTGGTTCTTTTGCCTGGAGGCAGAGATGTGAAGGTGTTCTTTCTACTTCTGGAGACTGATTCCTCGGCCAAGTTAAGGGATGGACACAGAAGCTTTGTGCATTTCTCTTTCCTGCTTCTACTCCCTCTAGTCCCTGATATGAATACTCTATCTGCAGACTTCCGCATTTAGTCATGCCAGAGTAAGAAGGATGAGACTTAACTTCTATAAACAACTAGAAAAGTAGATTAAGTATATGAAACAAATGTTTTCCATATATTGGACCACAGGCAGCTGTGACAGGACTGTAATCCCTGAGAAAGGAAAAAAATTGGATGAACCCTGTAATCATCCCAGCTCTCTTCACGGACGCAATATCCAAGCTGCAGGCACAGGGAAAGGAAACCCAAACAGAAGCTGGCAGCCTCGCAGAGTTGAGGGAAGGTGAGATAGTTGAAGCTGCAAGCAGATTTCCAGAAAGGAGACCACTGTGGAGGGGAAAAAATACCTCCAGGAATCTATACCGTGGTCCCCTCGAGTCCTTACTGAGTGCCTGGCTGCATAGAAGCAGTGACACTCCACTAGGCCAAGCTAAGAGTGGGGAGCTGGAAACAGCAATTCCCGAAGCTCACACTGGGGCATGACAGAGGGAAGAGTCCTCTGTAATCTCCCAAGACATTAGAGACCCCAGTGAGGTCATGCCTTGGTAGCAGGCATCAATATCCCTTGAATGAAGGCCGCTTGACTTAAATTCACCCTAGCAAAGCTGAAAACAGACTCAAGGGGATCACACTGTTCCACAAATAGTTGCCAAAATGAAGCCCAACACAAGTAAACAAAGTCCAGATCCTCAATAACTTAAGAGTTGCAATGTCCTGCATCTAACAGAAAAATTACTAGACATGCTAAGCAGCAGGAAAATGTGACCATAATGAGGACAAAAAACAGTGAACAGGAACAGACACAGAAATGACAGGGGTGAGAGAGCTAGCAGACAAGGATGTTAGAACACATGTTTTTATATTAATACAAGTACTTAATGAGAAAAATGAAAGATTTTTTTAAAAAGCAGAACTTCTAGAGATGAAAGATACAATATATGAAAAGAAAATTTAACTGAATAGCAGACTAGATACTAAACAAGATCAGTGAAATTGAAAAAAAACAAATTTTACCTAAAATGCGGCACAAAGAGAATGTAACTACAGAAAAAAAGGAACCAAACCTCAGAGATTTTTGGAATAATATCGAGTGGCTATATACGGAAGGGAGAGCAGAAAAATGAAATTGAGGAGACCATGGCCACGTCTTTCCAAATTTGATAAAAACTATACACCAACAACGAATAAGCTTAATTCCAAGCAGGATAACCATAGTACATCAAAATCTAATTGCTGAAAAACAGTGATAAAGAGAAAATTTAAAAGCAGTCAGATGTAAGAGACACTTTATACCTACAAAAACAAACATAGTGATTTCCAAAGACTACTTGTTAACAGCTATGCAGCTAGAAGACAATGAAATAAAACCTTAAGAATACTGAGGGTCACCTCACATCCACAAGGATGGCTACTAGCAGGGAAAAAAAATAACAAGTGTTAATAAGAATATAGACATATTGGAATTCTTGTACAGTATTGGTGAGAAAACTCACACAACTAAGGAAAACAGTATGATGGTCCCCAAAAAATTAAAATAGAATTACCAGCCAGGCATGTCAGGTCACACTTGTAATTCCAGCACTTTGGGAGGCTGAGGCGGGAGGACTGCTTGAGGCCACTAGTTAGAGACCAGCCTGGGCAACATAGAGACTCCTGTCTGCACCAAAAAAATTAGCCAGGTGTGGTGGCATGCACCTGCAGTCCCAGCTACTTGGGTGGCCAAGGCAGGATTGCCTGAGCCCAGGAGTTGCCTGAGCCCAGGAGTTCCAGGCTATAGTGAGCTATACCTGTGCCACTGCACTCCAGCCTGGGCAATGGGGCAAGACTCCATCTCAAAAAAAAAAAAAAATATATATATATATATATGTATATTTACCAAATTATCCAGCAATTCCACTTTTGGGTACATACATAAAAGAACTGAAAGCACTGGCCAGATGCAATGGCTCATGCCTGTAATTCCAACACTTTGGAAGGCCGAGACAGGAGGATCCCTTGAGCCCAAGAGTTCAAGACCAGCCTGGGCAACATGGCAAAACCCTATCTCTATTAAAAAATAATAATCATATAAAAAATTAGCTGAGCATGGTGGCAGGCACCTGTAGTCCTAGCTACTCGGGAAGCTGAGGTGGGAAGATCATCTGAACTCTGGAGGTCAAGGCTGCAGAAAGCCATGATGGCGCCAGTGCACTCCAGCCTGGATGACAGACTAAAACTACTGTCTTTAAAAACAAACAAACAGGCCGGGCGCGGTGGCTCAAGCCTGTAATCCCAGCACTTTGGGAGGCCGAGGCGGGTGGATCACGAGGTCAGGAGATCGAGACCATCCTGGCTAACATGGTGAAACCCCGTCTCTACTGAAAATACAAAAAACTAGCCGGGCGTGGTGGCGGGCGCCTGTAGTCTCAGCTACTTGGGAGGCTGAGGCGGGAGAATGGCGTGAACCCGGGAGGCGGAGCTTGCAGTGAGCCGAGATCAGGCCACTGCACTCCAGCCTGGGAGCACAGCGAGACTCCGTCTCAAAAAAAAAAAAAAAAAAAAAAACAAACAAACAACAACAAAAAAAAAAAATAGAAATGATCAAGCTTAGAGAGTAAGGCATGTCAAAAGCTAGGCCTCTTGTGTCAAAGTCAGCAAAGTCATAAACATAATGGAAAAAATCTCGAAGAAAAGTAAAAGTGCTACTTCTTACTCCATTTGCAGAATTCCCCCCACCCCCCAACAAAAAAATGTGCTACTTCAGTGAACGTATGAGTAAGAAAGTGAAATAGCCTTTTTGCCGATATGGAGAAAGTTTGAAGGCTCTGGACAGATCAAACCAGCCACAACATTCCCTTAAACCAAAGCGTAATCCAACCAGCCACAACATTCCCTTAAATCAAAGCCTAATCCAGGCAAGGTCCTAACGTTCTTCAATTCTACAAAGGCTGAGAGAGGTGAGGAAGCTGCAGAAGAAAAGTCTGGAGCTAGGAGAGATTGATTTGTGAGGTTTAAGGAAAGATGCCATCTTCAGAACATAAAAATGCAAGATGGAGCAGTAATTGCTGAGGTAGAAGCTCCAACGAGTTGTCCAGAAGATCCAGCTAAGATCATTGGTGGAGATGGCTATACTCAACCACAGATTTTCCTTGTAGACCAAACATCCTTCCATTGGAAGATGCCTTCTAGGACTTCTGTAACTACAGAGGACAAGTCCATGCCTGGCTTCAAAGCACAGGCTGACTAGGGGCTAATGCAGCTAGTGACTTTAAGTTGAAGCCAGTGTTCATTTACCACACTGAAAATCCTAGGACCCTTAAGAATGCAGCCTGGATGACAGCACATCTGTTCACAGCATGGATAACTAAATATTTTAAGCCCACTGTTGAGAATTACTACTCAGGGAAAAAAAAAAAAAAAAAAGATTTTTAAAAATATGACTGCTTGTTGATAATATACCTAGTCACTCGAGCTCTGATAGAAATGTACAAGGAGATTCATGTTGTTTTCATGGCTGCTAAGACAACATCCATTCTGCAGCCCATGTGTCAAGGAGTAATTTGTACTTTCAAGTCTTATTATTTAAGAAAAACATTCCATAAGGCTGTAACTGTCATAGTGATTCCTCTGATGAATCTGAGCAAAGTCCACTGAAAAATCTGGGTCAGGCACGGTGGCTCACACATGTAATCCCAGCACTTTGGGAGGCCAAGGCAGGTGGATCACCTGAGCTGAAGAGTTGGAGACCAGCCTGACCAACATGGTGAAACCCCGTCTCTACTAAAATACAAAAAAGTAGCCGGGCATGATGGCTCATGCCTGTAATCCCAGCTACTTGGTAGGCTAAGGCAGGAGAATCGCTTGAACCCAAGAGGCAGAGGTTGCAGTGAGCCGAGATCACGCCATTACACTCCAGCCTGGGTGACAGAGCAAGACCCTGTCTCCAAAAAAAAAAAAAAAAAAAAAAAAGGAAAAAGAGAAACCTTCTGGAGGCTGGTCGCAGTGGCTCATGCCTGCAATCCCAGCACTTTGGGAGACCGAGACAGGTGGATCACCTGAGGTCTGGAGTTCTAGACCAGCCTGGCCAATATGGTGAAACCTCATCTCTACTGAAAATACAAAAATTAGCCAGGCATAGTGGTGCGTGTCTATAGTCCCAGCTACTCGGGAGGCTGAAACAGGAGAATTGCTTGAGCCCGGGAAGCAGAGGTTACAGTGACCCGAGATCGTACCACTGCCCTCCAGCCTGGGTGACAGGGAATCCGTCTCAAAAAAATTAAAAAAGAAAGAAAAAAAAAAAAGAAAAACCTTCTGGAAAGGATTCACTATTTTAAATGCCTTTCAGAACATTTGTAATGCATGGTGCGGAGGCCAAAATATCAACATTAACAGGAGTTTGGAGGAAGTGGATTCCAATTCTCATAGATGACTTTTTGGGGTTCAAGACTTCAGTGGAGGCCAGGCGCATGACTCACACCTGTAATCCCAGCACTTTCGGAGGCCGAGGCAGGTGGATCGCCTGAGGTCAGGAGTTCAAGACCAGCCTGACCAATATGGTGAAACCCCATCTCTACTGAAAATACAAAAATTAGCAGGGCATGGTGGCGTGCACCCGTAGTACCAGCTACTCGGGAGGCTGAGACAGAATTGCTTGAACCCGGGAGGTGGAGGTTACAGTGGGCCAAGATCACACTCCTGCACTCCAGCCTGGGTGACAGAATGAGACTCCATCTCAAAAAAAAAAAAACTTCAGTGGAGGAAGTAACTGCAGATGTGGTAGAAATAGCAAGAGAACTAGAATTTTGTCTCATGATAAATTGGAACAAATGAGGAGTTGCTTCTTACAGATGAACAAAGAAAGCGGTTTCTTGGCCAGGTATGGTGGCTCATGCCTGTAATCCCAGCACTTTGGGAGGCCAAGGCAGGTGGATCACTTGAGTTTAGGAGTTCGAGACCAGACTGGCCAACATGGCGAAACCCCATCTCTACTAAAAATACAAAAATTAGTCAGGCGTGATGGCGTGCACCTGTAATTCCAGCTACTCACGAGCCTGAGGTAGAAGAATCACCTGAATGCAGGAGGCCGAGGTTACAGTGAGCCAAGATCATGCCACTGCCCTCCAGCTTGGGCGACAAATCAAGACTTTGCCTCAAAAAAAGAGAGAAAGAAAGAGTTTCTTGAGATGAAATCCACTCATGGCGAAGATGCTATGAACATTTGTTGAAATGACAAAAAGGATTTAGAATATTACATAAACTTAGTTGATAAAGTAGCACTAGGGTATGATAGAATTGACTCTAATTTTGGAACTTCTCCTTGAGTAAAATGTTATCAAACAGCATGGCATGCTATAGAGAAATCTTTCATGAAGGGAAGAGTCAATCAATGTGGCAAACTTCATTGCCGTCTTATTTTTTTTAATTACCACAGCGATCTACCTTCAGAAACCACCACTCTTGACCAGTCAGCAGCCATCAACATTGAGACAAGATCTACATCAGCAAAAGGATTATGACTCACTGAAGGCTCAGATTATTAAGAATTTTTTAGCAATAAAGTATTTTTTTTGCACTGGTTGCCCAATAGTGTTTTTAAAATAATGTATGTACATTGTGGTTTTAGACATAATGCCATTGCACAGATACAGTGTAAACATAACTTTGATGTACACTGGGAAATCCAAAAATTTGTCTGACTTGCTGTATTGCAAAATTTGCTTTACTCATTGGCCTGGAATCAAATTCACAATAACTCTGAGATATGCCTATATACATATGTTTACTACAAAACATGTTCAAGAAGGTCCATAGGAGCACAACTTATAATGGACAAAAGTTGGAAACAACCCAAATATCCATCAATAGAATGGATCAACTATGGTATATTCATACAGTGGAATATTACACAGCAGTGAGAATCACTGAACTGCTACAAACAACATAGATGAATCTTGTCAACATATTGAGTTTCCCCAATCACTGAACAGCTACATACAACATAGACGAATCTTGTAAATATAATGTCGAGTTCAAGGAGCCATAAACAAAAGAGAACATAGTACTTATATACAATTCAAAACCAGGCAAAATAATCTGGGATGTTAGAAGTGAGAACAATGGTTATTTTTGGAAAGTCATTGGAAAGGAAATGTAAGAGATACTTTAGGTAGCTGGGAATGTTCTCTTTCTTGACCGGGGTTCTAGTTACACAGGTGTGCTCACTTTGTAAAAATTCTTGAGTTAGATATTTGGAATTTTTATATTTTTGCACATGGATATTATACCTCAGATGTTAGTTGAAAAAAAGAGGCTGGATACGGTGGTTCACACCTGTAATCCCAGCACTTGGGGAGGCTGAGGCAGGAGGATTGCTTGAGGCCAGGAGTTCAAGACTAGCCTGGGCAAAATGGCAAAACCCCATCTCCACAAACAATTTTTAAAATTAGCAAGGCATCATAGTGCATGTCAGTAGTCCTAGCTACTTGACAGGCTGAGGTGGGAGGATCGCTTGAGCCTGGGAGATTGAGGCTGTAGTGAGCCCTGATCATGCCACTGTACTCCAGTCTAGGCGACACATGAGAGAATCCCACAAATCCCACAACATCCACCCATCTACTACAGCTGAGTCCATCCACGCTGCTTTCACTCCTGTTACTGTGGGTGAACCGTTCACACATCCATCAAAGACAAGCCTTTCTTCTTGTGCCCTTAAATAATCATCCCTCTTTTCTTTCCAAAGATGTCATTCTGGCAAGCCTCCCAACTCGTTCCTACATCTTTTCCTCTTGACTAGATCTTTCCCATCAATATACAAATGGGTTATCACTTCATACATTTTCAAGATAACCTTCTCTTAACCAGTTACTGTACTTTTTCCCTGCTTCTCTTGGCTTAAAGTAAAACCCCTCAAAAGATTTATCTATACTTGCTGAATCCACTTTTGTTTTTTGTTTTTTGTTTTTCTGAGACGGAGTCTCGCTCTGTCGCCCAGGCTGGAATGCATTGGTCGGATCTCAGCTCACTACAAGCTCCGCCTCCCGGGTTTATGCCATTCTCCTGCCTCAGCCTCCCAAGTAGCTGGGACTACAGGCGCCCGCCACCTCGCCCGGCTAATTTTTTGTATGTTTTAGTAGAGACGGGGTTTCACCGTGTTAGCCTCCACTTTTGTTCCAACATTCTCCCTAAACCACCTCCAATCAAGTGCTCACCTCCACACTCCACAAAAACTGACCTTATCAAGGTCACCTCCGTGCCGTTAAATCCAATAGTGACTTCTTCATCCTCATCATATGCGAGTCTCAGCAGCTTTTGGTGTAATCATCAGCTCTCTCTTTCCTGAAACACGTTTTCCTGATGACTTCCAGAACCTCACACTCACCCCACTTTCCTTCTGCCACACTAGTTGCTTCTTTCCTACTCTCTTTTGCTGATTTCTCCTTGTCTCCCTGCCCTCTGCATTTTGGAACCTGGAACTCATTTAGTAGCCTCTATTCCATTTTCTCTCTTTTAAGGCTCTTATCCATTTCATGACTTTACACAATCTATAAGCTGTTAAACACCAGGTAAGTATCTCAATTCAGATCTCTCTCCCAAATTCAGACTTCTATATACATTCATCCCTTCAACATCTCTACTTGGATATCTAACAGCCATCTGCAGTTGTATATGTTCACAAAGTCCTGAAAAGTAAAGTTCTGAAGGAAGGCCAGGCATGGTGACTCAATGCCTGTAATCCCTGAAAAACCAGTCTTTCACAGGCTTCCCATCTTAGCTGGTGGCAACACCATCCTTCTAACAAGATAAAACCCTTTCAGTTATGTACTCCTTTATTTCTCTCAAACTCAATCTGTCAGCAACTCCTCACACTGAACCTTCAAAATACTTTCAGGCTGGATGTGATGGCTCACGTCTGTAATCCCACCACTTTAGTAGGCTGAGATGCGGGGATTGCTTGAGTCCAGGAGTTCAAGGCAACATGGTGAAACCCCATCTTTACAAAACATACCAAAGTTGGCCGGGCATGGTGGCACACACCTGTAGTCCCAGCCACTTGGGGGGCTTAGGTAGGAGGATCACTTGAGCCCAGGAGGTCGAGGCTGTGGTGACCTGAGATGATGCCACTGCACTCCAATCTGTATTTAAAAAAAAAAAAAAAAAAAAAAATTCCAGAATCTGGCCACTGTCACCACTTCTACTACTACTGCTTTGGTCCAAGCCACTATTGCATAGTGCCTGGATTATTGCTATAGTTTCCTAACTGGCCTCCCTGCTCTACCCTAGCCCCTAAGCCAGTCTGTTCTCAATGCAGCAGGCTAGAGTCATCCCATTAAAATGTGAGATCTCTGCTCAGAACCCCCCACAATGGCCTATTTCACTCAAAGGAGAAAAACTCCAACAACAGCTTACAAAAGCCTCTCTGGCGTCTTCTGTATGCCCCTCTTAACTCCTGTTCTTCTCCTCCTTTAATCCACTTACAACAGCTTCCTTGCTGTTCCTGAAACACGGCAGGTGGATTCCTGCTTCAGGGCCTTGCAAGTCTTTCCTCTTGGCTTAGAATGTGCTCTTCCCCCTTAATCCTCATGGATCATTCCTTCATCTCCTTACATGTTTTTATTTTTCCTTGAGATGGGGTCTTGCTCTGTCACCTAGGCTGAAGTATAGTGAGTGGTATAATCATTGCTCACTCCATCCTCGACTCCTGGGCCCAAGTAATCCTCCTGCCTCAGTCTACCAAGTAGCTGGAACTACAGGTGTGCACCACCACACCAGGCTAATATTTCTATGTTTTGTGGAGACAGGGTTTTGCCATGTTGCCTAGGCTGGTCTCGAACACCTGGGCACAAGCAATCCTTCCTCCCTGGCTTCCTGAAGTGCTGGGATTACAGGCGTGAGCCACCATGCCTGACATTCCTTCAGATGTTTACTTGAACATCACCTTTTCATTATATATCTATATTATATATATAATATACTATATATTTTATATATTGTAATATATAATATATACACAACATATTATATATAACATATAATATACAATATATGATATATAACATATATATACAATATATTATATATGATATATTGTATATGTCATATATGTCATATATAATATATAATTATATATACTATATATTATATAGTATATATTACAGTGTATATTATATATAGTATATATTATATAGTATATAGTATATATAATATATATACTATATATTACATATATACACACACACACATTTCCTGTCCATCCATGTGTGTGTGTGTGTGTGTGTGTGTGTGCACGTTGTTTTTGTTTGAGACAAGGTCTCACCCTGTCGCTCAAGCTGGAATGCAGTGGCGCAATGATCACAGTTCACTACAGCCTCTAACTCCACAGCTCAAGCTTTCCTCCTGCCTCAGCCTTCCAAAGTGCTGGGATTACAGACATGAGCTTCCACACCCAGCCCAGACCACCCTATTTGAAATTTTAAGTATCTTCCCTTTCTACTCCATCATCCTCACAAGTTCTCCATCACTTCCTTTGACCTCTATCATTTGCTTCCTTATAATAATAATACAGTTTCCCACTAGTATGCACACAACTGTTGGAATTTTTGTCTGTGTTTTGACTGATGTATCCCCAGTGCCAAGAACAATTCCTGGTAAACAGTAAGAGCTCAATAGTTCTGGAATGAAGAAGTTATCTCATTGGTTGCCAGTACATTCAAGCTTCGTAAATGCAGGAACCATATCTTATTCATCTTTGTAATAAAAGACTAAATGGACCTGGTGTGGTGGCTCACACCTGTAATTCCAGCACTTTGGGAAGTCAAGGAAGGTGGATCGCCTGAGGTCAGGAGTTCAAGACCAGCCTGGCCAACATGGTGAAACCCTGTCTCTACTAAAAATACAAAAATTAGCCAGGCATGGTGGCGGGCACCTGTAATCCCAGCTACTTGGGAGGCTGAGACAGGAGAATCACTTGAACCCCAGAGTTGGAGGCTGCAGTGAGCCAAGACCATGCCATTGTACTCCAGCCTGGGCAAGAAGAGCAAAACTCCATCTCAAAGAAAAAAAAAACTAAATGAAAGCAGTAAGATCAGATTCCTGGGGAGAGGTGCAGTGGCACCTGCCTGTAATCCCAGCTACTCAGGAGGCTGAGGAAAGAGGATTGCTTCAGCCCAGGAGTTCGAAACCAGGCTGGGCAACATAGTGAGATCTCATCTTTAAAAAGTAAGAAGAATTTTTTAAAAAGGAAAAGAAAAGAAAAAAGAAAAACAGATCTTTGGGTAAAGTAAGGTGCTTAAAGCAGACTAGCAGGCAAGGTATTTAATTATTCTATCTTTTTTTTTTTTTTTTAACTCCCTTTTAGTATCTTCCCAAATTTCCTTTTTTTTTTTTTTTTTTTTTAAGAGTCAGAATCTTGCTGTCATGCCCAGTTTGGAGTGCACTAGCACAATCGTGGCTCACTGCATCCTCAAACTTCTGCACTCAAATAATCCTCCCACCTCAGCCTCGATCACCACTGCTGGCAACAGACCTCTCAGTGCACATCCACCATGTATATAACTAGTCATCAGTCATCTCCGTGGTGGGGCTGGGAGCAAAGCGAATAGGACTCTATTACAATGCAGGCAAGTTGGTAGTGACAATGCCCATTACCTAAGAAGTACAACCTAACCAAAAACAAGCAACTTTTTTTTTTTTTTTTTTTTGAGACTCAGTGTTGCTATATTGCCCAGGCTGGAGTGCAGTGGTACGATCTCAGCTCACTGCAACCTCTGCCTCCTGGGTTCAAGCAATTCTCCTGCCTCAGCCTCCCAAGTAGCTGGGATTACAGGCACCCGCCACCATGCCTGGCTAATTTTTTGTATTTTTAGTAGAGATGGGGTTTCACCACATTGGCCAGGCTGATCTTGAACTCCTGACCTCAAGTCATCTCCCTACCTTGGCCTCCCAAAGTGCTGGGATTACAGGCATGAGCCACCATACCTGGCCAAAAGTAACTAACTTATAAATTAAAAACTCACTGTGTCAGACACAGTGATAACTCTCAGAGTTACTGGGTTTGCACAGAGAAAGTTGATCATGAGAGAAAACTTGATGAATTGAATGACAACAATCAGAAAGGGCTGGGTGCAGTGGCTCACGCCTGTAATCCCAGCACTTTGGGAGGCCAAGGCAGGTGGATCACTTGAGGTCAGGAGTTCAAG
This sequence comes from Papio anubis, assembly GCF_008728515.1. NCBI lineage: Eukaryota > Metazoa > Chordata > Mammalia > Primates > Cercopithecidae > Papio > Papio anubis. The sequence goes on from NC_044982.1 coordinate 129,277,280, forward strand.
ACCAGCCTGACCAACATGGTGAAACCCTGTTTCTACTAAAAAAGTATAAAAAAATTAGCCGGGCATGATGGCACATGCCTGTAATCCCAGCTACTCGGGAGGCTGAGACAGGAGAATCGCTTGGACCTGGGAGGCAGAAGTTGCAATGAGCTGAAATCACGCCATTAGTTGCATTCCAGCCTGGGTGGAAAAAAAAAAAAAAAATCAGAAAGGAAGAAACATATTAATGATATCATGACATATTAATGGGAACATCCTTCAGATTACACAAATTAACTTGCATATAAATCTCTTTTCCAAGGTATATTATATGCAGGAGATGAGCTGTACTATATTCAAAGGGCACTGCCTATGTTTTTATAGCATCCCCTGCCCATCACAGAAGAGTATAACTTAGCCAACAACTATCTCTGGAGCTTCAGAAAGGAAACTGTTTCGCTAGGTAACACTTGGGAGGTAGTGTGCTGTATGTGTGTATACATATACACACATATACATATGTATATGTATTTACACATACACACATATACTTATGTATACGTATTTACACATACCTTATTGTCTCCCCACAAGGAAATGTGTAATCTGCAGAATCGCAAATAGTGATCCTCCCATTCACATTATGAAATAAGAGTTTTGATTCAAGAGGGGGCCAGGCGTGGTGGCTCACACCTGCAATCCCAGCACTTTGGGAGGCTGGGGCAGGTGGATCACTTGAGGCCAGGAGTTTGAGACCAATCTGGCCAAACATGGCGAAACCCCATCTTTACTAAAAATACACAAAAATTAGCTGGGTATGGTGGCTCACATCTGTAATCCCAGCTACTTGCAAGGCTGGGGTGGGAGAATCACTTGAACCCAGGAGGCGGAGGCTTCAGTGAGCCGAGATCATGCCACTGCACTCCAGCCTGGGCAACAGAGTGAGAATCTGTCTCCAAAAAAAAAAAAAAAAAAACCGGTTTTGACTCAATAGGCCTAAACATGGAATAACAAGACATCCTGGCTTAGCCAAATAGTCCTAGTTTATTTTTATTTCTCAATATAATTATTAGTAGTGCAGACTCTCCCCCTACAAAAACATGTTCCACTTTGAATAATAAATTACACATTACCTTACCTGAATGGCTATTGTCTCCTTTATGGAACATTAGTTAAGCTTTGGCTGTGAAGCGGACAAAATTAGAATTAGTGCTGCAATTTTCCTGTAAGAATACAGGTGGTCAAACTGGTTAAATCACCCTGCCTTTCCTTTACAGAAAAGTCACGAACATGGCAATATAAACAAAATGAGGATGGCTCTCAACAATGAAAGAACCAGCCCTGTTCCCCTGTCTTCATTAGAATTTGCTATTCATAGGCCAGGCACGGTAGCTCCCACCTGTAATCCCAGCACTTTGGGAGGCCGAGGTGGGCGAATCACAGGGTCAGGAGTTCGAGACCAGCCTGGCCAATATGGTGAAACCTGGTCTCTACTAAAAATACAAAAATTAGCCAGACATGGTGCTGCATGCCTATAGTCCCAGCTACTCAGGAGACTGAGGTGGGAGAATCACTTGAACCCGGGAGGCGGAGGTTGCAGTGAGTTGAGATTGTGCCACTGCACTCCAGCCTGGGTGACAGAGCAAGACTCTGTCTCAAAAAAAAGAAAAAAAAATTGCTACTCATGCAGCTTGTCAGGACCGTTTCAGAATAATGAGAACTCTCTTGCCAGCCCCTAGGGATTTTAAATGTCACCAATAGTTACGAGAAAAAGTCTCACACACTTTATCTGCTTATATTTATATTATTTCTGACATACTAGGCAAAAAAAAAAAAAAAAAATACTAGGCAAAAAATTACTTTGAATCAGGAGCTATTTATTTTTAAGTTAACAGTACAGAAGGGAAGGCTCTCTTTCCATCAAAGTTCTCCTCCACGCTACAAAACCTAGAATTATTAGGAACAGCAGCTCCACAGAATGGAAAAGCTACCAGCAGGCATTCAACTGAAATCAAGTCCCCTACCACACATCCCTCCTTCACTCTCGCAATCACAGCAGTTCTCATTCTCACTCGTTGAGAAAGTCAGTGAAGGAACTGCTAGTGTTAGAGGTGACAGAAAAAGCAGCATTCACCCAGGCAGCAATTTAAGGCAACAGATCTCCTTACCCACACTCTAATAGCAGACCCCTTGTCCTAAGGGATGCCACGAATTGCAAAGCCCTGGTCTCCCACCCGCACTGTCCCAGCAAGTTCTGAGCATGTTTGTACATGCTCTTGCCCCACAGGTAGCAATGCTCCCATAGTGTGTCTCAAAGTTCAGTCCCATAGATGGCCTTATAACGTAGGTACTCTTCTAAGCACTGAAGAGCATTATCATCTACCTTTGGGTCAAACTTGTTGGCCAACAGGTGATGGTTTTGAAGCATCCAGTGCAAGTCCCCAGCCCCATAAACACAGATAGCCCGCTGGTGGATTCCAGAGCAAGGGGCATAAGGAGCACCCTTATCGATGTCTCCCTCATGATCCTGCCACTTGACCAGCCTGGCAATAGAAGTCATGTCTGAGATGTCATACTTGGGGTGGTTGGGAACAGAGCCAGGCATCCACCGTGCACGCTGAAGGGTGGCCCAGAGGTGTTCATCAGGGCTATAGGTGTCTTTTACCCATTCAATCAGTTGTTGGGATTTAGGGTTCTTCAAAACATGTTGGACAAAATCTCGGGAAGCCACAATATACGCATTCCCTGTAAACATAGTTAAATTATAAGGGGGAGGATCCTTCTTCTTGTTGGTTAGGTGTAATGTGTCCCCCACTACCTCAAAGTGATATTCCCAGCGGGTTTGTTTGTGCTTGGGAGGTACCTCTGTCTCCATGCTATTCCTCCCATTCAACATCTTGAGAGCCTGGACCATCTCGGCATTGCTCTTTAGAGGAAAGTCTGTCCCGCATGTATTCAGGAAGTATTTCCATGGCACTGAGCTCTGGAGCAAGTCTTCCATGCAGTTGAGGTCAGCCTGCACCCTGGACCAGGAGGCGTAAATCACCCGAACCAGCTTACTGGCTATGAAGACATTTGGGAAGCATGAAATAATTGCTTTGACTGCCTCTTTGAAAGTTTCTGGGGACTTCTCATCCACGTGGATGCAGTATATGTTCTGAGGGGCATACACAGCTCGCAGTAGCCTTTCAAAGTTTTCAATCTTCTCATGAATCACCATAGAGTACGCAATAGGGAACTCCACCTCTTCTTTGCTCAGTGGGAACTGTATGAACTTCCTTTCCGCCTTGAAGCGTTCACAGTCTCTGGTGAGGGAGAGATAGTGGGTGTCTGTAAAAGGCTCCCGCTTCTTCTTGACCTCCAGGTTATTCAGAATAGCCTGAAACACGGCTTCTGGGTCCCCTCGGGTGATCCCTGAACAGTTGATAGACCTCTTTGCTGGCAGTTTCAGGGAATTATACAAGATATTCCTACAGTACTGGCTTTGAAATTCCCTGGACTCCAGACCCAAGTGGTCAGAGTCACACTTCAACCTTAAAGAAAGTTTCAGAGCCACAATGGCCAGCAGCATATAGCAGCCCAGGGCCCACAAGTAATGCTGCCGGCAGAGTCTCTTCCATTGAACCATTGTCACGGAAGGGTAGACAGGTGGAGATTGACCACAGGGAAGGAAGAGGAGGACACAATCCTTGGACAGAACAAAATGCCTCCAGTTACAAACTCATCATTCCCAGAAACATCAAGTTCAATTCCAAACTGATGGCAAAAAATAGTTCTTACCTGGACAAGTATCCTTAGTAAAGACCTGCCTAGAAACCCCTTACATCTGGTTCGTTGATGGAGATCTGTAACCTGACCCTACAAACTAGCTGACCACACTAAGGTCTGGATCTGGCTCCACCTCCACCCCAGGAGAAAAGAAAGAACTGAGCCCCTGCTGCCATGGAGTGTCATTAGTAAGAGCAAGTCCCCACCCACCCTTCATTCCTCATTCTTCTTCTCATGCCTTACCACCCTAGAATGTAGCTCTTCTCTGGGGTCTGGAATTTCTGATAGATCTGGAGAGAAAAATTCATAAAATTCAGACTCTTGGCATCGGTTCTAGAAACCTAAAGGTCCTTTTAAAACATTTCTTGCTTCTATTTTGGCAATTTATATAGCATTAGAATGCTTTTCACCATATATACTGGTCAGATGTGACATCTAGCCACACTTTTTAAAAAATGTTCTTAAAGAAGTAAAAATAACTGGATATTATCCAAAAATTGCATTGAAATCATTCAGAGTATCCATCCAAATTTAAAATATACTTGCACACAAGCTGTGTATATGCAATATTTAATGAGCACCTTTAGTGGGTGAGAAATATTTCTTTTCTTGAGAAATATTTATGTCCGTTGTCCCATTTAATAACCTTCACAACCAATCTGAAACGTATTATTAAGCGTCTTTTAGAGATAGGAAAACAGAAGCTAAATAACTTGCCACATACACACATGTTTTAAGAAGCAAATCCAGGACTCCTCTCCACTCTCTCTTCTCCCCCAGTGTTTCTGTCTACAAGCCTAATGCTTGTTGCAGCAAACCACACCTACCTTTGAAATACAATACAGGAAGTATTACAGCTCTTTCATATTTTGTTTGGACACCCAAATTTCACTGTCCAATGAAGACCAGGAAGCCCCTTTTAAAAAAAAAAAAAAAGAGAATAAAGAAAAGAAAAAACATTGTACAATGAAATCCTAAGATGAATATGGGGAAGAAAAAAAAAAGAAAAAAGAAATACAACAAAGGGTACTGAATACCAGTAAAGAAAACCAGATATTATAGAAAATAATCCCTAAAAGGAGAGGAACAAAATGTGCCACATCCTTCAAGCAATGATTATTTTCCCTTGTTGTAGCTCTTTCTAAACACAAGATTGTATTCTCTTTAGTAATAGCTTTTATGGGAATCTAAGAGGAAGGAAAATGAAAAATGAAGAAAAATCTCACCTTAACAGCTTCTCTCCTGCTTAGGGATGATCTCTCCACAAGGTGTGATTCTGTTTCCAAGTGAAGACTGGCCGTATGCCATGGCAGCAAATGTGAACCACTACGTCCCCTGATCTTCTAACCCTCTAAAAGGTATTTTCTGACATTCATAAGATGTCCAAGGAACCGTTTCAGGCTCCTCTTTAATATCTACAAAGTAGAGAGCAGCAGGTGGCTCCATCACTCACCTTTTGACTTCCTGCTCTCAGATAAGACAGCAAGCCTAGATAAATCATGCAGAAACATTCTCAAGCCCAAGTCATTCAGGGAGGTGAGTGAGGCAGCAAAGAATGCTGGCAATATCCGAGAAGGCAAGCTGTACTTCAGCCAGACCAGCCCAGTTTGTACCTGTATCATGAACTATTCATAAAAGCCTGTCAGTGCTCACGTAAGAACTTGAAAGCCTTTTTCCCTCAACAAGGAACCATAGAAACACAGAGATATGCCCCTGCCTTCTTTTGTTTGGGAGTCCAAATGTCACTCATGTTCCCTGAACATTACAGGAGGTGGGAATAAAAATACCCTTCAAGGATTTTTCTTTTGTTATTTTACTTTTCTTAAAAAAAAGAAAATCAATGAAAACCATAGTTCATTCTTCAAATGCAACTGCTCCCTCCTGGCCCCCCGCCAGAAAACATCCATTTGCCTGTCTTTGCACGACTATTAATAATCTGTAGGTTGTAGAAATACCCACAGGGTTCCAGTTTGTAGAGCTTGCTGACTAACGTCTGTGAGTCTAGAGCTGTTGGCAGTCTAAGGAATGGATTACACTATGGGCTGCTGGACTTCAGTGCGAGCCCCATGGGGTAGTTTTGGCCATGTTATAGACTACAAAGTGCCTTCTTCAAAGCTGCTGACATTGCTAGTCTCTCCCCCACCCAGTCCCCAACTGCTCCTCCTAAAAAGCAACATTCCTAACCAAATATCTGAACAGAACAAGTTTTTTGTTGTTTTTGCAAAGCGTCTGGCTCTGTCACCCAGGCTGGAGTGCAGCGGCGCGATCTCGGCTCAACGCAGCCTTGACCTCCTGAGCTCGAGCCATCCCCCTGCCCCAGCACCCCGAATAGCTGGGACCACAGCACACACCACCACACAGAGATAATTTTTTAAAAATTATTTTTAGTAGAGATGAGGTCTTGCTATGTTGCCCAGGCTGGTCTCAAATTCCTGGGCTCAAGCGATCCTCGCACCTTGGCCTCCCAAAGTGCTGGGATTACAGGAGTGAGCCACCACGCCCAGCCTGAACAGAGCAAATTTAATATAAAGAACTTAACTAGGTATAAAGTTAAGGTATACAGTGTTGGGGAAGGCGGGCTCTATTAAGGTACTAGCAATTGTTGGAGGTAGCTACCACTCCTAGATTGAGGAAATTAAGGGAGGAATTGGAAATTATTAAATTGAAATTTTGGGTGGCGGGACACCAAAGTAGCTAAAACTCATAGCTCTGAAGAGTGGGGACCACTCAACTAATGTTGAGGTCTCTGAGCTCAGAGGAGGGCCCTCTGGGCTGAGATCCAGACCTCTCAGGAGGCAAATGATATCTCTGCTGATAGCTACTGTAAACTGAATGTAGTGCAGCTACACAAAGAAACAGCCACTGAGAGGTAAATAGGCGTTGACATGATGACGGTCACAGAAGCAGGAAGTAGATAGCAAGCAAACAGGAAGTCCCTCCTCCAGCCAGCTGTCTCCCTACTGCCCTTTATCGGCGGAGTGTAAGCAGAAACGTGGTTTGCAAGAGGCATGAATAATCTCCAGCATCACAAAGTAGAGTTGAGAAGGGTGGGTTTCTTCTGAAGATAATGAGGCAATAATGGAGATGAGTCAGAATTGCCTTCTTGGTGCATGAACTGTTTACACGCATTCACCTCCAAGACTTTCAGCGCAGAGAATTTAGGTATTTTCTTTTTTGGTCCTCTCCCCACTGGCCTCTGACTGTAGATGAAGCCACAGCAAAGACAAGAAAGTCATGTAGGGTTGCCAGAGGTGCTTGAACCAGAGCAACTCCATCTTGAACAAGGGCTTGGTAAAATGAGGCTGAGACCTACTAGGCTGCATTCCCAGATGGTTAAGGCATTCTAAGTCACAGGATGAGATAGAGGAGATCGGCCCAAGATACAGGTCATAACGATCTTGCTGATAAAACAGATTATAGTAAAGAAGCTGGCTAAAACCCACCAAAACCAAGATGGTGACAAGAGTGACCTCCTGTCCTCACTGCTACAGTCCCACCAGTGCCACGACAGTTTACAAATCCCATGGTAACAACAGGAAGTTACCCTATATGGTCTAAAAGGGGGAGGCATGAATAACTCACCCCTTGTTTAACATATCATCAAGAAATAACCATTAAAATGGGCAACCAGTAGCCCCCTCAGGGATGCTATGTCTATGGAGTAGCTATTCTCTTATTCCTTTACTTTCTGAATAAACTTGCTTTCACTTCACAGACTCGCCCTGAATTCTTTCTTGCGCAAGACCCAAGAACCCTCTCTTGGGGTTTGGATCAGGACCCCTTTCTGGTAACAGTCATCTGCAACCCTACTTGGGCCCTGCTCCACAGGCTGTTTTCTGCAGTACTGGGATTCTCAGTGACTTTCCATTGTTGAGTGTAAAATCTCTGGGACAAGAATGATTATGGGATAAGCACTTGCTTCAGTATTCAAATCGAGACAACCCCTCCACTTTCTTCGTATCTTACTTTTCTTTGGTGACCCCCTCAAGCCTCACCTTCTTTCCCATAAAAACTGCATTATAGAGTCTCTCAGTAAGAGAAAACACTTTGAATACTTGAGGGCTTTTGTTTGTATATGTGTTTTTGTTTTTAGAGACAGGGTCTCGCTGTCACCCAGGCTGGAGTACAGTGGCAGATCATAGCCCACAGCAGCCTCAAACTCCGGGTTCAAGCCATCCTCCCACCTTAGCCTCCCAAGTAGCTGGGACTACAGGCACACGCCATCATGCCCGGCTAATTTTAATTTTTTGTAGAGACGGGGTTTCACTGTGTTGCACAGGCTGGGCTCAAGCTCCTGGGCTTCCAAAGTGCTGGGATTACAAATGTGAGCCACTGCGCTGGACCTATTTTTGTTGTCACTTCAGTCAAGGTCTGGCTGTACAGCCCAGCCTGGAGTACAGTAACCTCTGCCTCCTGGGCTCAAGCGATCTTCCTACCTCAGCCTCCTGAGTAGCTGTGTTTTGCTTGCTTGCTTGTTGATTGATTGATTGATTGATTGTAGGGATGGGATTCACTGTTCCCCTGGCTGGTCTTGAACTCAGGAGGTCAGGCAATGTCCCCGCCTCAGCCTCCCAAAATGCTAGGATTACAGGCAATAGCCACCATGCCCAGTCAAATATTTTATTTTTAAGGTAACCAAAATAAGTTGCTTATGTGTTAAATATTTGTTAATATCACATTAACAAATCATGACTCTATTTTGTTGAGATGATCTACATTACAGTAACGCCAAGTACCTAGTCGTAAAGCCCAGTGTGCGACTCAGCCTGAAAAAGCTAGGTCTGAATCCTGGCTCTGCCGCATTCAACCTGAATGATCTACAGCAAATTCATTCATCAATCTGTATTTTAGTGACTTCCTTTGCATAATAGAGGCTAATACTAACACTTGTTTTGTAGGACTATTGAAAAGATTAAAGAAGATACATACGAAGGACCAGACAAATGTAGCCTGGTACTTGGCAGCCCCTCAGTGAAGGTTATCATTAAATAGATCCAGTGCTAGCCCACAAAGACCTATTTTACTGACAAAATAACTCAAGGTGGTTACAAGTAGCATTCCTGAGCTCTGGACCAAGCAGAAGTGTTAATGCTTATGATGTAGTGAGGGAAAGGCCTAAGAATTGCCCTCCATCTCAGTGCTCTATGGAGAGACCCTATTGTAAGTTGTCACCATCAGCACCTCAGGGAGAACAAGACCAGGGATGAGCTGCAGCTGACCCCAGGGAGGTACAGGAGAAGGGACAGAATGGCTGCAGAAGGGCACAGGAAGATTGGGGGTGAGGCAACCTGCAGAGATCAGGCAAGCATTCAGAAAGATGGCCAGCAGCTTCCACACCTTAATTCCATGCTAGCCCTGAAGAACATACAGGACACTTGGCAAGAGGGAGGAAGGGCGCAGTCCCAAACTGCCTGGGATGCCAGGCACATTTCAAGGCAAAAACTTAAACCTGGGGTATGTGGCTTTTCAAAGGGTTCCTTTTACCCCTGCTAAGGACAAAAAGTACAGCCAGATGATGCTGAAAACAAATTTATCCAAGAGCCCAGGAGTCATGAAGCTATTTAGACATCCCAAGAACTGAAAGGAGGACCTTCACCTCCCTCAGTAACCAAAATATAAAAGTAACATAGTATAAGTAAGTCCAACCCAGTCCTGAGTTTTCCCACAATGACTAGTACTATGATGCTGTCTTTGAAATAGCAAACTCTTCCCACTCAGACTCCTCAATCTTTTTCTCCTAACCATGAGTTCAGGCTTCCTATGGGCCAATAGCTTTAACTTCATCCCTTGAGCTTTGAATGATAAATCCTTGTATGTCTGTGAAAAGGTCTAAGAGTTCCGGTCACGGGAAAGAGAGAAATTAAGCTAGGGTCATCAAGGTGGTGCTGACAGAAGCCAGTGGGATTTGATGTTGACCTTGATGGAGGCTCAAGGAACCCTACATTCCCAACACCAGCATCAGAGAAGGGCCCAAGAGGTAGGATTCATCTTAAGCTGAATTTACAAATTAGCTAATGCACGCTTTTACTTATTTTGTGATGGTGGCATTTACCTTTGCCAGGCATCAGCTTGGTCTTCTCATTGACAAGAAGCTCCTTGAGGTCATGTTCTTTATCTGTTTCCATTCAGCACCTACAGTGATCGGTATTAGCAGAATCCCAGGGCTTCCCAGAACAAAAACTGTTGAGTACAGGGCAGGTCACAAGTACAAGGGCAGTTCCAGTGACTTATAGAGAAGAGGCTCTGACTCAGAGAAGCAATGAGAGAGGATAAACAGGAAAACCCAGTTAATGTGTCACTGATTAGGCTGGAGCTAGAGTTTGAAAAAGACTGAAGGCACTAAAGAAGAAAGGGGGGGAAGCGAGAGGGGAAGCGGGAGGGGAAGCGGAAGGGGAAGGGAAGGAGGGAGAGAGGGAAGGAGGGAGAGAGGGAAGGAGGGAGGGAGGGAAAGAGGAGGGAAGAAAGCTACCTCACTGTCCTTGGGAAGGTCGTCTAAGTCAGAAGTTCCCCTTATCCACGGGGGATACACTGCAAGACACCCAGTTGGATACCTGAAACAGCAGATAGTACCACACCCTATGTATACTGTTTTTTTCCTATACATACTGACATAGTTTGAACATATGTTTCTGCCAAATTATTGTTGAATTGCAATCCCCAACATTGGAGTTGGGGTCTGGTGGGAGATGTTTGGGTCGGGAGGGTTAATCCATGATGGCTTGGCACTATCCTCTCAATAGTGAGTGGGTTCTCATTGGATCTGGTTGTTAAAAAGTGCATGGCACCTACCCACCTCTCTACCTCTCTCTCGCTCGTTCCTGCTTTTTCCATGTGATACACAAGCTCCCATTCTTGCCATGTTAGAAGCCTGCTTCCCCTTTGCCTTCTGCCATAAGTAAAACCTCCCTAAGACCTCCTCAGAAGCTAAGCAGATGCCGGCTCCACACTTGCACAACCTGCAGAACCACGAGCCGATTAAACCTCTTTTCTTTATAAATTACCCAGTCTCTGGTATTTCTTTATAGCAATGCAAGAACAGCCTGACACATACATACCTGTCATAAAGCTTTATAAATTATGCACAGCAAGAGATTAACAATAACTAATAAAACAATTGTAACAGTATATTGTAGTAAAAGTTATGTGTGTGTTTTTGGACCATTGTTGACTGCGGATAACTGAAACCGTGGTAAGTGAAATAGAATAAGGGGGGACTACTGTGCTGGAATCGTGGAAATATGGCTTGTTGGTAGTGTTGGGGGTCAGAAGCTGATGTTCCAAAAATGACACCTTGACCTACTGAAGGAGCCTCAAGTTCTAGCCCTCCCACCGTCTCTGAAGCTGAATTTCTATTATCTGCCAAAAATCCAGGCCCATCAAGAACAATTGCTTTTTTCTTCCCCTCCCTGAAGACCAAGGGTGTAACCACACCTGAACAGACATGTTCACACAATAACGCTCAAGTTAATCTCTGTTCCCTGATCCATTCATTCTCTCTAGTAAACCCCTCAACAGAATTCTTCTTCTCCTCTCCCCTCCCATAACCTATGTTGGCAGGGTGGCATATAATCTTCAGAATCTCCTTGCAGGGTGCTAACCACTCTGTGATTCTCCCCAGGTGTGAGTTAATACCATTTGCAGGCCCCAATGAACCTGCCTTTTGTGAGCTGTGAGATGATTTTGCAGTGAACCCTCAAAGGATAGGGAGCTTTCCCTTGGCCTTCACAGTAGCTACTAGAATTAATGGATAGAAGTTCCCTAAAGTAAACTATATGCAAAAATGTGATGCTACAGAGCTGAAGCTAATAGAAACCCAAACAACTTTTTTTTTTTTTCTTTTGGAGACAGAGGTTTTGCTCTTGTTGCCAAGGCTGGAATGCAATGGCGTGATCTCGGCTCACGGCAACCTCTGCCTCCCGGGTTCAAGCAATTCTCCTGCCTCCACCTCCCCAGTAGCTGGGATTACAGGCTTGTGCCACCACGCCCAGCTAATTTTGTATTTTTAGTAGAGAACAGGTTTCTGCGTGTGGGTCAGGCTGCTTTCGAACTCCCGACCTCAGGTGATCCACCCACCTGAGCCTCCCAAGGTGCTGGGATTATAGGCATGAACCACCGTGCCTGGCCCCCAAACAACATTTTTAAAGGGATTAATTTTGTTTAGGAACCATTCTCAGTTTGAGATGGGATTTAGAGACATGCTAATGAAATTAAGATGCCTCATGATGTGTGGTGGCTCGCCCCTGTAATCCCAGCACTTTGGGAGGCTGAGGTGGGAGGATTACTTGAGGCCAGGAGTTTGAGACCAGCCTGGGCAACATACCAAGACTCCTATCTTTTAAAATAGAACAAATTTTGTGTAAAAAGATGCCTCCTATTGTGTCATTAGGAATCAACTTCTAAATGCAACCAATAACAAATGGTACGTAAGATGGCGCCATGTTTTATTAATTTATAAATTCCATTTAACAATTGTTTATTAGCCAGGTGGGGTAGCTCGCACCTGTAATCCCAGCACTTTGGGAGGCCGAGGCTGGTGGATCACCTGAGGTCAGGAGTTTGAGACCTGTCTGGCCAACATGGTGAAACCTCATCTCTACTAAAAATATAAAAATTAGCTGGGCATAGTGGTGGGAGCCTGTAGTCCCAGCCACTTGAACCTGGGAGGCAGAGGTTGTAGTGAGCTGAGATTACACCACTGCACACCAGCCTGGGCAACAAAGTAACACTCCATCTCAAAAACAAACAAACAAAACACACAATTGTTTATTGAGGAAACTACTAAATAGTAAGTACCAGAGATACAAAGCAATTAATAGAGGCAGTTCCTACTCTCAAGCAGTTGACAGCCTTGTGTGGAAAAAGATATTTGCAAAAAGGTCATTATGATGCCACCTATATTTTATTTATTTATTTTTATTTTTTTGAGACAGAGTCTCATGCTCTGTCACCGAAGCTGGAGTGCATTGGCATGATCTCAGCTCACTGCAACTTCTGCCTCCCAGATTCAAGCAATTCTCCTGCCTCAGCCACCCCAGTAGCTAGGATTATAGGCACCCTCCACCATGCCCAGCTAGTTTTTAAATTTTTAGTAGAGACAGGGTTTTGCCATATCACCCAGGCTGGTCTAGAACTTCTGACCTCAAGTGATCCACTCACCTCAGCCTCCCAAAGTGCTGGGATTACAGGTGTGAGCCACCACACCCAGCTGCCACCTGTGTTTATGATGCCACTTACAAATGCAAAGAGAGATGCATTGAATATACTGAAAGCCCAGAGGGAATCATTAAAAAATAGTGCAAACAATGAACGTAGGTCTTTGTGAAGTCTAGAAAGAGTAAGAATGTGTCTTGGTGCCTCCTGCATTTTCTAGGGAAAAGTTCTGACTAGTAGCTATAAGAGGTTAAGAAAATACCCGCTTGGGGCAGCCATTTGGAAAAAGAAGGTTGTATCCTTACCCCACACTATAAACATAAATAAGTTTCAGATTTAAATCTAGAAACACAGTTCTAAAATTTCTAGAAAATGTATAGAATAGGCCGGGCATGGTGGCTCACACCTGTAATCCCAGCACTTTGAGACGCCAATTCAGGTGGATCACCTGAGGTAAGGAGTTCAAGACCAGCCTGGTCAACATGGTGAAACCCTGTCTCTACTAAAAATACAAAAATTAGCCGGGTGTGGTGACGCATGCCTGTAATCCCAGCTACTTGGGAGGCTGAGGCAGGAGAATCACTTGAACCTGGGAGGTGGAGCTTGCAGTGAGTCGAAATCGTGCCACTGCACTCCAGCCTAGGCAACAAGAGTGAAACTCCGTCTCCAAAAAAAAAAAAAAAAAAAAGAACATGTAAAATGTATAGAATAGTTTTATGATACCCAAGTTGGGAAGGTCCTTTTAGTATTATACCAAGATCAGAAAGTTATAAACAAAAAAGAAGGCCAGGCATGGTGGCCTGTGCCTATAATACCAGCACTTTACGAGGCCAAGGTGGGAAGATTGCTTGAGCCCAGGAGTTTGAGAACAGCCTGAGCAAGATAGTGAGACCTTGTCTCTACTAAAAATTTAAATTTTAGCCACAGGTGGTAGTATGCGCCTGTGGTCCCAGCTACTCAGGAAGCTGAGGCAGGAGGATTATTAGAGCCCAGGAGGTCGAGGCTGCAGTGATCCATGTTCTTGCCACTACACTCCAGCCTGGGCAACCAACCGAGACCTTGTTTCAAAAAAAAAAAAAAGAGAGAGAGAGACATTTAACTGTTTACAAATCATGAAACAAAATATAGTTGAAAGTAAAAGTATACAGTGGGACTTCTGGGACAGCTCCTTAAAAACGAGAGGCTAAGTTCTTTTTCCCTCCTTCTTTCATTACCATGAATGCAGACGTTATGGTTGAACTCCAGCAGCTATCTAGGACCATGAGGCAACATTAAGAATAGAAGCCATGGCCGGGCACAGTGGCTCATGCCTGTAATCCCAGCACTTTGGGAGGCCAAGGTGGATGGATCACATGAGGTCAAGAGTTTGACACCAGCCTCGCCAACATGGTGAAACTCTATGTCTACTAGAAATACAAAAAAAATTAGCCAGGCATGGTGGCGGGTGCCTATAATCCCAGCTACTCAGGAGGCTGAGGCAGGAGAATTGCTTGAACCTGGAAGGCAGAGGTTGTAGTGAGCCAAGATTGTGCCACTGCACTCTAGCCTGGGCAATAGAGTAAGACTCCACCTCAAATAAAGAAAAAAAGAAGCCATGAGCTAAAAGATAGTAATGCCATAGAGCCACTTCACCAGTTCTGAAATGCCTCCTCCTAGGCTTTATTTGGGTAAGAGAGAAACAATTCTTACTGTTAAAATAAAGACCTTAGACAAATTTAACAGTTTAACTGAGCAAAGAACAATTCACGAATCAGGCAGCTTCCTGAACCAGAGTAGACTTCGAGAGACACCAGTGCTGTTGTATCATTGATGACTTACGGACAGTGAAAACAAAGTGACTTACAGAAAACGGAAGTGAGCTACAGAAAGAGTCAGATTGGTTACCGCTTGGCATTTGCCTTATTTGAATACGGTTTGAACAGTTGGCCACAACTCAGTGATGGGTACAACAGTAGGTTATAGTCTGTTTACACATTCAGTTAGGTTACAGTTCACTATGTACAGAGAAACCTTTAGGGTAAACTTAACCATGTAAGAAGGCAGTTTTAGGCTAAACCTAATACTCCCTGATGGAACCATTACATCTTCAGGTCTCTGACATGAGCAGTCATTCATAAGTGCCTAAATCATAGAGATGCCATGTCCTAATGCAGGGACATTTAGAATCACAAGTATGAAAAAAAAAAAAAAGCACATGTTTCTGAAACGGCTTTTGCAAAGAAATGAAATATGACTGACTCCATCTTGCACCTAGCCTCACAAGCTGTCTTCGCTCATTCCTGGGTGTAGCCCAAGCTAATCATGGGAGTAATTTGGTTTATAGTTTAACCTTAAAGTAAGGACAGCAGCTCTTACAAAAACTAAACCACCTTTGTAAAACTAACGAAAGCCCACAAGGTTAGGATTATGAAAGGGGCCCGAATTCTGCTAAAAAGTAGGTGTACTTAACAAGCCATTGTTTGGAGGTCACAAGATCTGTAACTTCTCCAATTATGCCTGTAGATAACATGACTATCGTAGAACCCACGATTGGCCTTTTGAAATGTCTTTTTAGACTTCTGCATTTCTGATGACTGGCTGACTCCCCACCTAGACCCACAACTCATGACTCAGCGCATGAGGACCATTTTCCACACCCTATGATGGCATCCTCAACCTATCAACATTCCCCATTCCCTAGCCCCCTGCCTACCAAACTATCCTTGAAAAACCCTAACCTCCAAGCCTTCAGGGAGGTTGATTTGAGTAACAACTGTGTCTCCTGCATGGCATGGCCAGCCTTGTGTCAATTAAATGCTTCCCTTACTGCAATGCCATGGTCTCAGTGAATTGGTCTTGTCTGTACCATAGGCAGGAAGAAGCCATTGGGTGATTACGTTTCAGAGGAGTAAAGAGTACCTAGAGTGAGGCCTATGGAGTATAGAACATGGACTCTAGTTCTCATTCTCTCTACCACTACTTCCTCCACTCTACACCACTATTACAGCCCAATGGGTTGCTTTTGCCTACTACTCTGAAAAAGTCAACACACCAAAAACAGCAAGTATTGAGATAGAGAAAGAGTTTAACAATTGCAGGGCAGCCACACGAGAAGGACAGGAGATATTTCTCAAATCCATCTCCCCAAAAATTCAGAGGTAGGTTGTATTAGTCTGTTTTCATGTTGTTGATAAAGACATACCCAAGACCAGGCAATTTATAAAACAAAGAGGATTACTGGACTTACAGTTCCGTGTGGCTGGGGAGGCCTCGCAATCATGGCAGAAGATGAAGGGCAAGTCTCACATGGTGGCAGACAAGAGAATAGAGCTTGTGCAGGAAAACTTCCCTTTTTAACCCATCAGATCTCATGAGACTTATTCAGTATCATGAGAACAGTGCAGGAAAAATCCATCCTCATAATTCAATCTTCTCCCACCAGGTCCCTCCAAAACACATGAGAATTCAAGATGAGATTTGGGTGGGGACAAAGCCAAACCCTATCACAGGGTTTTTGAAGGTATTTTGGTGGGTAGGGGGATGGGGAACTGAAACAATTGATGGGTTAAGGATGAAATTATAGGGGTATCAAAGCTACAGCTGAGTCAATTCCCAGCTGTAGGTCACAAAACCAGTTGAGTTAATTTCTTGGTCACAGGTCCAGGTGATATCTCTTGGTCTGCCAAAATACTAAATCTGAAAAATATCTCAAAGACCAGCCCTTTAGGTCTCAAAATAGTGATGTTATCTATAGGAGCAGTTTGGGAAGTCACAATCTTGTGACCTCTGGTTTATGACTCTGGGACCGCAGGCAGCTATAGAAAAGAAAGCTAAGCAACAATTAATGGGCATTGTTTAACCATTCCTATTTTTTTTAGCAAAGTTCAGGCCCTACCATTGTCAGAGGCATATGAACTAGAGCAACTCCAGCTTGAATAGGAGCTGAGTAAAATGAGTCTGAAACCTACTGGGCTGTATTCCCAGACGGTTAAGGCATTCTAAGTCACAAGATGAGATAGGAGGTCAGCACAAGATACAGGTCATCAAGACCTTGCTAATAAAACAGGTTGCAGTAAAGAAGGCAGCCAAAACCCACCAAAACCAAGATGGCAATGAGTGTGACCTCTGGTCGGGTCATCCTCACTGCTACAATCCCACCAGTGCTGACAGTTTACAAATGCCATGGCAACATCAGGAAGTTACCCTATATGGTCTAAAAAGGGGAGGCATGAATAATCCACCCCTTGTTTAGCATATCATCACAAAACGACCATCAAAATGGGGAACTAGCAGCCCTCGGGGTTGCTCTGTCTATGGAGTAGCCATTCTTTCATTCCTTTACTTTCTTAATAAATTTGCTTTCGCTCTGCACTGTGGACTCGGCCTGAATTCTTTCTTCCATGACATCCAAGAACACTCTCTGGGGGTCTGGATTGGGACCCCTTTCCTATAACACCATAATTCTAATCTTGTGGCCTTTTATTAGTCTTTACTAATACGATTTCAATCTTTCAACCAAGAGGGATAAGTTTAAGGAAAGGACTATTATGGCTCCACAAAAAATGAGCAAAAGCAATTTAGCCTGGTAGAAGCAAGATGGAGTAAATTATGTTTGCTTTCCCTTACTACTTTTAATTTTTGCAAAGGCAGTTTCACTACAACCATCTTTTGTTTCTTATTTTTAAGAACACATTTCAGGAAAAAGTCCAGAAAGTAATCCGTCAAAACATTAATCACTGACTTCTGTGATTACTGCCTGTTTCATCAGTTTTGCAACTTATCTAGAATGCACATGCTTTTTGTTCTCTAGCCCTACATCATCATTTAGCATTATGTTTAAGTTATTTTAAAATCATTTTAGAAAATACAAAATAGTGCTTTGATTACAGGAGTCAACTTTTTTTCTTAAATCTCTTCACAGGCCTATGCAAACACATCTAGTCTTTATTAAAGAAAGAATTGTGTGTAAGTGGATGTGTGTGTGTGTTGGAGCTCAGAAACCAGTACCTCCAAAATACTTTTGAAACCACCTTTGCAAAAATTATAACAATGAGAAAATGATGACAGTGAAATAGCTCTGATCTAACCAACCCCCAGCTTGCCTTTACTCTCCAAACTGCCCTTGGTCATTCCTAGGCTTGGGCCAAGCTAACTTTCAGAGAAATTTGGATTATAGTTTAAATTATAACAGCCCTTTCCCAAAACTAAACCAACTTCGTAAAACTAATGAAAGATACCAGGTTGGCAGGATGAAAGGAGACTGGATTCTGCTAAGATGTAGGTGTAAATGATTACCAGCCATTATTCAAGAGGTCACAATATTTGCAACTGCCCCAATTACTCCTGCAGTATAATATCAGTATTATAAAACCAAAGATTGTCTTTTGGTTTCACACAAGACCCAAGAATCTTGATTTAACTGCTCCTCTGGCTGATACCCAGCAGTGGACTCAGCAACAAGGGCCATTCTCCACAACCCTATGATTGCATCCTCAATCTATCAGCAGCACCCATTCCCCTAACCTCCCTGCCCTGCAAACCATCCTTGAAAAACCCTAGCCTCTGCTTCAGGGAGGCTGATTTGAGTAATAAAACACCAGTCTCCTGTTTAACTGGCTCCATGTGCATCGCACACTTTACTCTTTCTCTATTGCAATTCCCCTGTCTTGATAAATTGGCTGTATCTGGGCAGCAGGTAAAAATAAATCCACTGGACAACTTATCTAGAATGTACATACATTTTTTTCTCTAGATGTGACCACAAATGAGCATATCCTTTTAAAAGTATAATGACTGTATCCAAGGATCATTTAAATTCCAAGGAAAACTATATGTATATTTTTTTTTCAGACAGAGTTTTGCTCTTGTTACCCAGGATGGAGTACAATGGTGCAATCTTAGCTCACTGCAATCTCCATCTCCTAGGTTCAAGAAATTCTCCCGCCTCAGCCTTCCAAGTAGCAGGGATTACAGGTGCCTGTTACCATGCCCAGCTAATTTTTTGTATTTTTAGTAGATACGGGGTTTCTCTATGTTGGCCAGGCTGGTCTTGAACTCCTGACCTCAGGTGACCCACCTGCCTTGGCATCCCAAAGTGCTGGGATTACAGGTGTGAGCCACCACACCCAGCCTCCAAGGAAAACTACAAGTTAAACTCTGTTTCAGATCCATTCATTCTTGACCCTCCCTAGAATTCCTCTTCTCCCCTGTCCCATAATCTTTTTTACCAGGATTCAAGCCCCTATTCCTTCTGTAACCTCAAGATGGCATATAAGCTTCTGTGGTTTATTAAAAGGTTGGATCTTCAGTCTGAAGGTTCCCATGTATATGTTAAGTAAATTTGTATGCCTTTTTCTCCTTCTAATCAATCTGCCTCATCAGTAATTTTTCAGTGAACCTTTAGGGGACCAAGGGCCTATGGCCCCCACAGTGTGTATGAGTGTATTTATATCTAACCGGATACTAGTGAAACTGCTGTTGCAAAATTGTAACTCAGAAAATTATTACAGTGAAAGAGATCTGACCTAACTCACTCCATCTTGCTTCTAAGCTCTAAGCTGTCCTTGTTCATTCCTGGGTGGAGGCCAAACTAACTGTGGGACGAACTCATAGTTTAACTTTGAAACAAAGATAGTAACAGCCCTTTCCCAAAACAAACTCCCTTCCTGCCTGAGGACTAGATTGCCTTTATAGACCTACCGAATTAGTCACAAGATTAAGAACTATAGTTTAGGAGTCATGCAGCTGGGAGGCTATAAGATTCTCTGACTCTTCTCAAATTTCTCCTGGGAATACTGTCACTATTGTAAAATCTAAGATAATTACTTGAGATATTTTGTAACCCCCGCCCTTGATAGATCAGCTGGCACCACACAGACTGATAAACTGGTTCATCTGGTCTCCTGGTGTGCTCCCCTGCTCCCCCTCCCCCACACTCAGAAACTGACTCAACACAAAATGACAGCTTCAACTGCCTATGATTTCATCTCCAACCCAACCAATCAACACTCCTGACTCACTGGCCCCTACCCACCAAATTATCCTTAAAAACCCAGATCATCAAGTTTTCAGGGAGACTGACTTTGAACTGAAGTCTCCTGTATAGCCGTCTCTACATGAATTATTCTTTCTCTGTTGCAATTTCCCTGTCTTGATAAATCAGCTGTTTCTAGGCAAGAAGAACCCATTGGGCAGTTACTCTAGCAGTTGCAAAGGTGATTTTTATGAATGTAAAAAATCAAGTGTTTTTATAATGATAGCAACTTAATGCAATTCAAACATTTGCATCACCTAGCACTCACAACTTGCCACTTCATTCACTCATCTTATCAAAAGGATATTGAGCCAGGTGCAGTGGGTCACGCCTGTAATCCCAGCACTTTGGGAGGCCAAGGTGAGTGGATCACTTCAGGTCAGGAGTTTGAGACTAGCCTGACCAACATGGCAAAAGCCTGTCTCTACTAAAAACAAAAAAATCAGCTGTGTGTGGTGGTGCACAGCTGTAATTCCAGCTACTCCACAGCCTGAGGCAGGATTGCTTGAACCCGGGAGGCAGAGGTTGCAGTGAGCCAAGATGGTGCCACTGCACCTCCAGCTTGGGTGACAGAGTGAGACTCCATCTCAAAAAAAAAAGGATATTGTCTTTTTTTAAGGGAAAATGATCACCAAGCCAACCATTATATAAAAATATAAAAATGCATTCAATGAAATAACATGTGACACCATATTAGTTTTATTGATATTAAAACAAATAACAGATACTGGCTCTTCATGCCCTCCGTTTTGGTAGTGTTGGGACACAGAAAATGATTCCCCACGCCGGGCGCGGTGGCTCAAACCTGTAATCCCAGCACTTTGGGAGGCCGAGACGGGCGGATCACAAGGTCAGGAGATCGAGACCATCCTGGCTAACACGGTGAAACCCCGTCTCTACTAAAAAATACAAAAAACTAGCCGGGCGAGGTGGCGGGCGCCTGTAGTCCCAGCTACTCGGGAGGCTGAGGCAGGAGAATGGCGGGAACCCGGGAGGCGGAGCTTGCAGCGAGCTGAGATCCTGACACTGCACTCCAGCCTGGGTGACAGAGCGAGACTCGGCCTCAAAAAAAAAAAAAAAAGAAAGAAAAAGAAAATGATTCCCCAAACTATTGCCCCTTGACATACTGAGTGCTTTGAAAATTGATATATAAGTCCCAGAACAAAGGTCTCCCTCTGACCTTCCCTGCCTCCCTGTCTTTCTGATTCTCTTTCCTGAAGCACTGAGAGGAACTCTCTCTCTCTGCAATTTCCTTATCTAAAATCATCTTTCCGGCTGGGCACCCTGGCTCACGCCTGTAATCCCAGCACTTTGGGAGGCCGAGACGGGCAGATCACGAGGTCAGGAGATCCAGACCATCCTGGCTAACACGGTGAAACCCCGTCTCTACTAAAAATACAAAAAACTAGCCGGGCGTGGTGGCGGGCGCCTGTAGTCCCAGCTACTCGGGAGGCTGAGGCAGGAGAATGGCGTAAAACCCGGGAGGCGGAGCTTGCAGTGAGCCGAGATCGCACCACTGCACCCCAGCCTGGGCGACAGAGCGAGACTCCGCCTCAAAAAACAAACCAAAAAAAATCTTTCCAGGCTGGCTGTGGTGGCTCAAACCTGTAATCCCAGTACTTTGAGAGATCTAGGCAGGAGGATTACTTGAAGCCAGGAGTTCAAGACCAGCCTGAGCAACAAAGCAAGACCTTATCTCAACTAAAAATTTTAAAAATTAGCTGAGCACTCAGTGGTGCACACCTATAGTCCCAACTACTCTGGAGGCTGAGGAGGAAGGATCTCTTGAGAGCTCAGGAATTGGAGGCTGCAGTGAGCTATGATCATGCCACCATACTCTAGCCTGGTGACAGATGGAGACTCTCTCTTAAAAAAAAGAAAACAAAATAAAAGGAAAGAAAAACGTTCTGCCCAAAAGAAATCCAGTTGTCTTAAGATCCCCATCCCAGGAATCTCATCAAATAACCAAGAAAAAAAAAAAAAAAATCAACCAGGGGAGAAGACACTGGGAGTTGTTGCCACACCCACATAGACTTTTCATCTAACTAAACAAAAAAAAGCTTCTGCACAGCAAAAGAAATAATCAGCACAGTTAACAGACAACCCACAGAGTGGGAGAAAATCTTTGCAATCTATACATCCAACTAAGGACTCATATCCAGAATACACAAGGAACTCAAATAAATCAGCAAGAAAAAAACATCCCATCAGAAAGTGGGCTAAGGGCATGACTAGACAATTCCAAAAGAAGATATACAAATGGCCAATAAATATATGGAAAAAATGCTCAATATTACTAATTATCAGGAAATGTAAATCAAAACCACAATGTGATACTCCTGCAAGAATGGCCATAATAAAAAAAAATCAAAAAATAGATGTTGGCATCGATGTGGTAAAAAGGGAATATTTTTACCTTGGCTGGTGGGAATGTAAAATATGACAACCACTATGGAAAACAGTATGGAGATTCCTTAAAGAACTGAAAGTAGATCTCTCATTTGATCCAGCAATCTCACTCCTAGGTATCTACCCAGAGGGAAAAAAGTCATTATATGAAAAAGATACTTGCACATGCATGTTTATAGCAGCACAGTTCACAATTGCAAAAACATGTAACCACCCAAATGCCCATCAATCAATAAGTGAATAAAGAAAACGTGTGTGTATACATGTATATATATGTATGTGTATGTATATATGTATGTGTATATATGTATATATAGATATGTATGTGTGTATGTGTGTGTGTATATGTTACTCAGCCATTAAAAAGGAATGAAATGGGCTGGGTGCAGCGACTCTTGCCCGTAATCCCAGCACTTTGGGAGGCCAAGGCAGGTGGATCACCCGAGGTCAGGAGTTTGAGACCAGCCTGACCAATATGGTGAAAGCCCGTGTCTACTAAAAATGCAAAAATTAGCCAGGTGTGGTGGCATGTGCCTGTAGTTTCAGCTACTGGGGAGGCTGAACAGGAGAACTGCTTGAACCCAGGAGGCAGGGGTTGCAGTGAGCTGAGATTGTGCCACTGCACTCCAGCATGGGTGACAGAGGGAGACTCTATCACAAAAAAAAAAAAAAAAAAAGAAAGAAATAATAGCATTTGCAGCAACCTGGATGTACTTGAAGAACATTATTCTAAGTGAAGTAACTCAAAAATGGAAAACAAAACATCGTATGTTCTCACTTATAAGTAGGAGCTAAGCTATGAGGACACAAAGGCAGAAGAATGATACAATGGACTTTGGGCACTTGGCAAAGGGTAGAAGGTGGGTGAGAGACAAAAGACAACACATTGGGTACACTGTACACTGCTCATATGATGGGTGCACTGAAATCTCAGATATCACCACTAAAGAACTTATTCATGTAACCAAACACCATCTGTTCCCCAAAAACCTATTGCAATTTAAAAATATGATACAATAAAATAGAAAAAAAAAAGTCCTCCAGTGGAAGACTTCTTTTCTCTACCTGTCAGGGAGGCACAGGGTAAGACTGCACAGGTGGGAGGTCGAACAGGCTGATTTGGTTCTCAGTACCTTCCAGCTGTCAACTGGGGGACTTCATCTGCATAGTAAGACAACCTTTGTTCCTGTGCAGTTCCACCCCTCACCTTCCCCTAACTTGTCTCATTCAGTTCCCAAAGAGAATCATTCATGAAATATCTCCTCTTGGGTCCATACGTCTTTCCCCTACGAAGACATTACTTAAGTCTCAACTATCTGGCCCCTTTTTGAGTCTCATACATTGTGTATGGCTTCTATGTCCATATACACATTAAATGTTTTATGTGCCTTTTTCTCCTATTAATCTACCTTTTGTCAGCTCATTGTCCACAAACCTTTAGTGGGTGGAAGGAAACCTTTCCCAAGGCCCCTACAGTATCAAACAAGAAAAGTGCTCCCCAACCTGTAATGTCGTATCAACTGCACACTCTGGATCCCTGGAAAGGTGCATATGTGTGGTTGTGGTCATTGCCATCCTTCAGGCATGGATCAAGACCTTGTGCTGGGCATGGGCAGACAGTCTACCTTTCTAGGTGGGGAACAGAGGAGAAGAAGGTGAGGAGGAAGAGGGCAGACCTGTAGGGGCCAATCATGGGCTACTTCTCTTCTCTCCCTGCTGGGGAGGCACAGGGTAAGACTGCACAGGTGGGAGGTCGAACAGACTGATTTAGTTCTCAGTACCTTCCAGCCGTCAAAATAATATAGTTTCAGCTCATCAGAGATGAGCTTTGTCTTTGAGCAGTGTTTCCTGCCATGGCCCTGCCCAGGGGGCTCTAGAACAGCAGCTGGAGTCTGGCCTGGTTGTGGACTAGAGCCCATGTTAGAACGGTTATGGAAAATCCTGTCCCTGGGAAACTCCTAGATTCTCCCTCTGCCTCTATTATCTCACTTATGACTTGAGAATGCTAATGGGTATGTGTTAGTAAACAAGTGCTATGAAATACACTTGTGTAGGCATTCGTAGAGGGGAAGAGCAACAATCAAGCAATAAACAGTAAAGTGCAAAAAGCACCAAAAGTACCAATGAGACCTGCAGCAAAAAGACATAAAGCCCTGTGGGAAGGTTGGATTCCTGGAAGACATCCTGGAGGAAGTGGCATTTAGGCTAATACCTGATGGGTGAGCAGAGATCAGCCAGACAAATAGCAGGAGAAGCAGGAACCACTGAGCTGAAGGTCCAACACAATGGCCTCAGCCTCGAGTCACAATGCCTGGCCTTGTCTCAATGTGTGCTCAGGTATTTATCTCGCCTTCCTTTCAGCTTCTGAAAATAACCAGGCTCTTCATCATCTCCGGACTTTGATTCAGGCTGTTCCCTCTGCCTCTTCAGCTTGCCTGCAACTTCTTCTGGGCAGCCTCCCATGACCCTCTCCTGGGTTGGAGGTTGGAGGCATCTCTTTTTTTTTTCTTTTTTTTTTTTTTTTTTTTTTTTTTTTGAGACAGAGTCTCACTGTCACTCAGCTGGAGTGCAATGAAACGGCATGATCTCAGCTCACAGCAATCTCCACACCTCCTGGGCTCAAGCATCCTCCTGCCTCAGCCCCTCAAGTAGCTGGGAGTACAGGCGTGTGCCACTATGCCCAGATAATTTTATTTGTAGAGATGGGCTTTCACCATGTTGCCCAGGCTGGTCTCAAACTCCTGAGCTCAAGCAATCCACTCGCCTCAGCCTCCCAAAGTGCTAGGATTGCAGACCTGAGCCACCATGCCCGACCTCTCTTCCTGGCTCTCATAACGTCCTGAAATGCTTCCTCATCATAGTATTACCCACACTCTATTCTTGGCTATGTTGTCAGTTCCTCCAGTACAAGGATTATGCTTCCTTTTTCACTTTTTAATCCCTAGTATCTTACAAATAACAACTAAGATATGCTGAGGCTGAGTATGCACCAAATGCTGTTCCAAGCACCTAACATTTAGTTCTCATAACAAATCCTATAAGGCACAGAGACACTGAGTAACGTATTCAAGGTTATAACAACTGGTAGGTGGCAGGGCCAGAATTTATACCCTGGCAGATAAGCGCTAGGCCTACCCATTTCTCCACTCCACTCCAGCTGCCCACACTACAAGTAAAATAATTCCTCGTCAGGCTGGCCAACTCCTAGTACAATTCTAGATCAGGCTCTGGCTGGGGAACTTCCCTTGGATATAATCTTTCTTCTTCTCTGGGCCTGTTTCTTCAACCATAAAGATAGATAAAGTGGATCCTGTCTAAGGGACAAAGTAACTTGCCCAAAGTAACAGTGATGAATTCATGCTCAGGAAATCCGGATTCAAGGTCAGTTTGCTTAGCCTCACACTCATTGCCTGGGGAACATGTAACTGTTTGTGGAATGCGTGAGGAAGTGGTTGGATGGATGAGCCTGCCCAGCTTCTGAAGGAGGAAGGATCACTGAATTCTAAGACACATTTCATTCAGTATCCTGGTGACTCATGGCTCTCCTTGTGAAGAAACTTACAGAAAAAAGCACGTCAACAACAGTCAACATACCATTTTACAAAAACTCAGTATTTTACCTGCTTTTTTGAAACTTTTTCTCTTTACAATATACTGAAAGTCATTCCATGGTAGTACACTGAAAGCTACATTTTTCTTTTTTTCTTTTTTCATTTTTTCCAGATGCTGGACAACACACTAAAACTACCTTGCTTTTAATGGCCACAGATTATCCCTTTGGTTATGCTTGAGTTACAGTGTATTTAAATAATCCTGTTTTTAATAAAAAGTAGTCATTTACAGTGCATTTCTAATTACAAAAATAGCTGTATTAAAATATACACATATATTGAAAGCTGTGTCAACATTTAAATTTTATAAAATACATGTGTGTATATATTTGTGCAGCTTTTACAGAATTATTAGAAGTATGATTTCTGGGTCACAGCTTTAAAAATGTTTGATAATTCTCAGAAGGTTTTACCCACTTAAAAGTACGTGTTGGTCGGGCATGGTGGCTCACACCTGTAATCCTAGCACTGTGGGAGGCAGAGGTAGGCATGGTGGCATGCAACTGTAATCCCAGCTACTTGGGGGAGCTGAGGCGGGAAGATCACTCGAGCCCAGGAGGTCAAGGCTGCAGTGAGCTGAGATTGTATCACTGCACTCCAGCCTAGGTGACAGAATGAGACCCTCTCTCTCAAAAAAAAAAAAAAAAGATTATGTTTAATAAATAAATAAAAATAAACTACCTATTTACCCCTTGTCATCCTCTGGTATCATCTTGTACTTTTGTCTTTCCACAATCAATAAATTTAAAAATGATATCTCATTGTAGTTTTAACCTATGTTTCTTTGATTAGTAGTAAGGTTGAGCATTTTTTTATAATTTGGGGGACCATTTGCATTTCTTATTTTTTTCTTTTCAGAGACAGGGTCTCGCTGTGTCGCTCAGGCTGGAGTGCAGTGGCAAGATCACAGCTCACTGCAGCCTCGACCTCCTGGGCGCAAGCCATCCTTCCACCTCAGCCTCCTGAGTACCTGGGACTACAGGTGGATGCCACCACACCCAGTTAATTTAAAAAAAAAAAAAAATATGTAAAGGCGAGGTCTTGCTATGTTGCCCAGGATGGTCTAGAACTCTTGGCTTCAAGCAATCCTTCCACCTTGGCCTCTTAAATTTCTTTACTATTGACTTTTTTCTACGTATTTTTCTATTGGATTGTTAGCTGTTTTTTATTAATTTGTGAGAGTTCTTTCAGTTTCATGGCTATTTCCTCTTTGTTCTGGTTTTGTAGACATTGTATCCTAGTGTACTGTTCAACTTTGACTATGTTTTATGGGGTTCTTTCCTAGGGGCAACAATTAATATATAGAAGATTGCACTGATTTTATGTAGTCAAATTTATCCATACTTTCCTTTTGGCTTCTGAGCTTCAGTATAATGCTTAGAAAACCCGTTTCCATTCCAGAGTCATACACGTATTCACTCACATTTTCTTTTAACAATTTTTATGATGTTCTAATTCTGAAATTTTGGATCCACCCAGAATATATTTTGATGTATGAAATGAAGTAGGAAAGGCAATGATTATGCTAGAACAAAACAGCTATGCTTTGAAATAAAGCTTTGGGGCAGGGTGCAGTGGCTCATGCTAGTAATCTCAGCACTTTGGGAGGCTGAGGTGGGTGGACCCTTTGAGGCCAGGAGTTTGAGACCAGCCCGAGCAACATGGTAAAAACCTGTCTCTACAAAAAAAAACCAAAAACTAAAAAATTAGCCAGGTAGGGTGGCATATGCCTATAGTCCTGACTATTTGGGAGGCTGAGGTAGGAGGATCACTTGAGCCTGAGAGGTAAGGTTGCAGTGAGCTGTGATTATGCCACCGCACTCCAGCCTGGGCGACAGACTGAGACCTTGTCTCATTTGAAAAAAAAAAAAAAAAGAAAGAAAAAAGAAAGAGGCCGGGCGTGGTGGCTTACGCCTGTAATCCCAGCACTTTGGGAGGCAAGGCGGGAGGATCACGAGGTCAGGCATTCGAGACCAGCCTGGCCAACACAGTGAAACCCTGTCTCTACTAAAAATACAAAAAATTAGCTGGGCATGGTGGCATGCGCTGGTAATCCCAGCTACTCCAGAGGCTGAGACAGGAGAATCGCTTGAATCCAGGAGGCAGAGGTTGCAGTGAGCGGAGTTGTGCCAGTGCATTCCTGCCTGGGCAACAGTGCAAGACTCTATCTCAAAAAAAAAGGAAGGAAGGAAGGAAGGAAGGAAGGAAGGAAGGAAGGAAGGAAGGAAGGAAGGAAGGAAGGAAGGAAGGAAAGTGGGGGGAGGGGGGAAGGAGGGAGGGAGAGAGAGAGAGGAAGTAAGAAAGAGATCTAACATTTAAGTCTCTAATCCATCTTGAATTAATTTTCGTATAAGGAGTAAGGACCTAAAACCATAAAAACCCTAGAAGAAAACCTAGGTAATACCATTTAGGACATAGCCATGGGCAAGGATTTCATGTCTAAAACACCAAAAGCAATGGCAACAAAAGCCAGAATTGACAAATGGGATCTAATTAAACTAAAAAGGTTCTGCACAGCAAAAGAAATTACCATCAGAGTGAACAGGCAACCTACAGAATGGGAGAAAATTTTTGCAATCTACTTATCTGACAAAGGGCTAATATCTAGAACCTACAAATAACTCAAACAAATTTACAAGAAAAAAAACAAACAACCCCATCAAAAAGTGGGCAAAGGATATGAACAGACATTTCTCAAAAGAAGACATTCATACAGCCAACAGACACATGAAAAAATGCTCATCATCACTCGCCATCACAGAAATGCAAATCAAAACCACAATGAGATACCATCTCACACCAGTTAAAATGGCAATCATTAAAAAATCAGGAAACAATAGGTGCTGGAGAGGATGTGGAGAAATAGGAACACTTTTACACTGTTGGTGGTTGGTGGGACTGTATACTAGTTCAACCATTGTGGAAAACAGCGTGGTGATTCCTCAAGGATCTAGAACTAGAAATACCATTTGACCCAGTCATCCCACTACTGGGGATACACCCAAAGGATTATAAGTCATGCTGCTATAAAGACACATGCACACATATGTTTATTGCGGCACTATTCACAATAGCAAAGACTTGGAATCAACCCAAATGTCCATCCCTGACAGACTGGATTAAGAAAATGTGGCACATATACATCATGGAATACTATGCAGCCATAAAAAAGGATGAGTTCGTGTCCTTTGTAGGGACATGGACGCAGCTGGAAACCATCATTCTCAGCAAATTATCGCAAGAACAGAGAACCAAATACCGTATGTTCTCACTCATAGGTGGGAATTGAACAATGAGATCACTTGGACACAGGAAGGGGAGCATCACACACCTGGTCCTATTGTGGGGAGAGGGTAGGGGGGAGGGATCGCATTAGGAGATATACCTAATATAAATGATGAGTTAATGGGTACAGCACACCAACATGGCACATGTATACATATGTAACAAACCTGCACGTTGTACACACGTACCCTAGAACTTAAAGTATAATCATAAAAAAAAAACAGAATATCAATCTCAGAAGCAATTCAGTATATGTTAATATATGCCATGTGCCTTGTTTGCATATTTAAATCCATTTGGGATATTCAGTCTACTTTTAATAAATTTCATTTAATGTTGACATTGTAAAAAAAAAAGAAAGAGAGAGAAAGTGTACCCTAGAACTTAAAGTATAATAATAAATAAAAATAAACAAAAAAATAAAAATAAATAACAAAAAAAAAAAAAGAGAGAGAAAGAAGCAAAGAAAAAAGAAAAAGAAATAAAGCTTTTGGCCTTTTAGCTTGGCACTTCCAGAAAACGCCAAATGCCAATAGTGGAGAGAGGGATGCAGATTAAGGAAACAGAGCTGCCCTGACATGCCACTAGGTCCCAAAAACACATTTGTTTTTGGATAATGTAAAACACCAGTCATTGATTTTGAATAACCACACACTGCCAGTGATTTTGTAAGGGGAAAAAATCATCTAATTCATGTATAAACCACCCAATCTTAATTGATGTATGCATAGAATTTTATGACCTCGAATGGGAAACATCTAATCTTGGCCACATTCTGAGTGGCAGAGTCCACATACTTTGGGTGCTATTTACATAAGATACGCTTGTGGGCTCCAGTCAGCTTCCTGTTCCCCAGCAATCCAATGGGATACTTATTACAGTCTGTGCAACTGTGCAAAAATAAAGTGCATCTAATACCAAGCTGAGTCAATTATATATGTAGATTTCTTAAATGTTAATTAAGTAATTAAGGGACTTAACTTGTTAGTTCTTTGTGGGAAAACCCAAAAAAGCAGAGGTTAGCAGGCGTTGTTAGTACAGAAAGACGGAAGTAGACTGGGAGGCCAGAGAGCCGGAAGAAAGAAGGAACATACAATGAAAAGCAAACAGAATTAATTATGGGAGTATCAGGAAAAACCAACTGCACAATCAAATGAGTGCCAGAATAAGGAACTCAGAGTTTGTTGAGGTTAAAGCAGGCAGGATCCTAAGGCCAAAGGAAGACAGATTAAGCAGTGTGTGGTTTTTCATAATAAAACTTATCTAGGAGGTGTTGATTGAAACCAGAAAAGCCTTAATTGGTTGGCACCCCTTTCTCCACACTCCTTCAGTGGAAACATTTTCTGCCTTGTACTTTCCAACCAAAATGAATGGGGAGCAGAATAACATCTGGGATTGATGCACAATGTCAATTTCTAGGACTCTCTAGGGCACTTTCAACCTGACTATACAATATTCTTCCCTGTGTGACTTTAATCAGCTACTTGTCTTCTCTGGGTCTCAGTTTCCTCAGGGCGTAGAAACTGGAACTCCTAACCCTGAATCTAAAAGATTAGCTCTTTCAGATCGGAAATTCTGTGATGCTGCTGCCTAGCATCTTTATCTGGGAGCAACATGTCAGAACCATGGTTTGAGAATCCTTAGTTGGTAGCAGAGCTCAGCTGGGATGAAAGAATGGCACAAAAGGCAGGAAGTGGCTGGGTGTGGTGGCTCACACCTGTAATCTCAGCACTTAGGGAGGCCGAGGCAGGTAGACCACACCTGAGGTCAGGAGTTCAAGACCAGCCTGACCAAAATGGTGAAACCCCATCTTTTTTTTTTTTTTTTTTGAGACAGAGTCTCGCTCTGTCGCCCAGGCTGGAGTGCAATGGCGCGATCTTGGCTCACTGCAACCTCCGCCTTCCAAGTTCCAGTGATTCTCCTGCCTCAGCCTCCCCAGTAGCTGGGATTATAGGCACATGCCACCACGCCTGGCTAATTTTTTTGTATCCTTAGTAGAGATGGGCTTTCACATGCCTGGCTAATTTTTTGTATCTTTAGTAGAGATGGGGTATCACCCATATTGGCCAGGCTAGTCTCAAATTCTTGACCTCGTGACCCACCTGCTTTGGCCTCCCAAAGTGCTAGGATTACAGGCATGAGCCACCACGCTGAGACCCCATCTCTACTAAAAATATAAAAATTAGCCGGGCATGGTAGCACACGCCTGTAGTCTCAGCTACTTGGGAGGCTAAGACAGGAGAATTGCTTGAACCCAGGAGGTGGAGGATGCAGTGAGCCGAGATAGCCCCACTGCACTCCAATCTGGGTGACAGGGTGAGACTCCATCTCAAAAAAAAAAAAATAAAGGCAGGAAGTGAAGAGGCCAGTTGGGGAGATACTGCAATAGTCCAGGTAGAAATGATAAGGACCCTACCAGACCAGTGATGCTAGGGATGAGCTGAGAGGGCTGTGACAGACAAGAAGAATGTAAAAGCACCACACAGATTTGAGAAAAATTGAAAGCCAAATCTGAAAGGTACGAGCCTTGTGATCCAAGTTTCACAATGACTTCTTTTTTCTTTTTTGGCTCTGTCACCCAGGCTGGAGGGCAATAGCGAGATCTCGGCTCACTGCAACCTCTGTCTCCAGGCTTCAAGTCATTCTCTTGCCTTAGCCTCCTGAGTAGCTAAGATTACAGGTACACGTCACCACGCCCAGCTAATTTTTGTGGAATTTTGCCATGTTGGCCAGGCTGGTCTCAAACTCCTGATCTCAAGTGATCTGCCAGCCTTGGCCTCCCAAAGTTCTGGGAGCCACTGTGCCTGGCCAACAATGACATTTTGAGCTGGATAATTCTTAGTTGTAAAGAGCTATCCTGTTCATTGTAGGATGTGCAGCGGCTTCTATGGCCTCCACCCACAATATGCCAGCAGATATCACCTCCTACCCCGAGCTGTGACCACAAATGTCTCCAGACAATGTCAAATGTACCCTAGTGAGGCAAAACCACCCCTGGTTGAGAAACATTAATCAAGGAGAATGTGCCTTTGGTTTTGCTGTTTGCTGTTAGTAAACATGCTAAACGGCCAGAAAGCGCTGTGTCCAGCTTTAGTCAGCTCAAACTCAGCAACATTACATGTTAGCTTGAAGATCTTGTTTGGTAGAGATACAAATAATGTATGCCCAGAAGAGAAATGCGCAAATATTATGACTGGGAGCCCCAGCTCATGTCAGCCCAGAGAGAAGAAGTCAATCATGCTAAATTATAATTTTCACAAAAGTTTAAAACTTGACTCTTTACAAATATACATTGAAGATGTCAAAAACTTACTCAACTTACTAATTAATGAGGGAAGCAGTAAGATAGTAAAGCTGATTCAAAGGGCACCTTGAGAAACGAAGTATTTGTAGTCAATTATTAAAGAACATTGGAATATAGTTCCTAGCTTAGACACAGAACGGGCTAATGCCTTATAGGGCAATACAAAATCGTAACATTTGAGCACTTCTCTTCTACTGGGTATACATGATTTGTATCTCTACCAAACAAGATCTGCAAGTTGACATATATTTTACTGAGTTTGAGCTAGCTAAAGCTAGACACAGTGCTTTCTGGCCATTTAACATGTTTCTTATTAACAAATAGCAAAGTCAAAGGTGCATTCTCCCTGATCAATGGTTCTCAACCAGCAGTGATTTTGCCTCCCTAGGGTACATTTGACATTGTCTGGAGACATTTGTGGTCACAGCTCAGGGTAGGAGGTGGTATCTGCTGGCATATTGTGGGTGAAGGCCATAGATGCTGCTGCACATCCTACAATGAAGAGGATAGCTCTTTACAACAAAGAATTATCCAGCTCAAAAAGTTACTGGTGTGAAGACTGAGAAGCTTTGCTCTAGATAATTAAAACATCCTTAGGGCCAGGCACAGTGGCTCATGCCTGTAAACCCAGTACTTTGGGAGGCCGAGGTGGGTGGATCACTTGAGGTCAGGAGTTCAAGATCAGCCTGCCAACATGGCAAAACCCCATCTTTACTAAAAATACAAAAATTAGCCCAACATCATGCCAAGTGTCTGTAATCTCAGCTACTCGGGAGGTTGAGGCAGTAGAATCGCTTGAACCTGGGAGGCAAAGGTTGCAGGGAGCCAAGAGTGCACTACTGCACCCCAGCCTAGGTGACAGAGCAAGACTCCATCTTAAAAAATAATAATAATAATGGTCGGCCGCCTGTAATCCCAGCACTTTGGGAGATCCAGGCGGGTGGATCACGAGGTCAGGAGTTGGAGACAAGACTGATCAACATGGTGAAACCCCATCTCTACTAAAAATAAGAAGATTAGCCAGGTGTGGTGGTGCATGCCTGTAAATCCAGCTATTCAGGAGGCTGAAGCAGGAAAATCACTTGAACTGGTAGGTGAAGCTTGCAGTGAGCTGAGATCACACCGCTGCACTCTAGCCTGGGCAACAGAGGGAGACTCTCAAAAAAAAAAAAAAAAAAAAATCCTTAGATGCCCTTACATGATGTTGCAAGACTAGGCTATGCTGCCCAGCTTTCTTATTTCCAGCTTTTAAATAATTTTTCTTAATGGTAATGTTCAACCATCTGTTTTCCAAGGAAAGTGGATATCTCCCTTTCACAAATATTTCACCTGAGTTTTTATTTGTTTTTTGTTTGTTTGGGGTTTGTTTTGTTTTGTTAGTTTGTTTTTTGAGACAGGATCTCACTCTGTTGCCCAGGCTGGATGGAGTGCAGGGGCAGGATCTCAGCTCACTGCAATCTCCACCTCCTCCCAGGCTCAAGAGATTCTGCCACCTCAGCCTCCTGAGTAGCTGAGACTACAGGCATGTGCCACCATGCCCAGCTAATTTTTTCACCTGGCTAATTTTTGTATTTTTTGGAAGAAATGGGGTTTCACCATGTTGGCCAGGCTGGTCTCAAATTCCTGACTTCAAGTGATCTGCCTACCTCAGCCCCTCAAACTGCGAAGATTACAGGAGTGAGCCACCATCCCCTCAGCCCTCACCTGAGTATTTTTTAAAAGGTTTTCTACCTAATCCGAAGGACATCAGAAAAAAATCGATTCAGCAAGACAACCACCCCCATTTCCTGGGAAGTCTATCTTATTGCACTCTTACTGCAGTAGTTATTCAAAGGCTGCAATTTTTCCAGGAAGCATGATAGTGCCCATAGATTTCTTCAAAACAAACAAAGAAACAAAGAAAACAAACAAAAAAAAATTTTTTTTAAGTAGTTCATATATAATTGGGGAAAGCTGGCAGGAGGGGCAGAGGTACAGGTTACAGGGAGGACAGCAGGGAGAAGACAGGTGCCAATGACAGGCCCAGCTGATGCAATCTGAACCCATCATCTTCCCTCAAGTGCTGTGCATCAATCTCAGAAATGAACCGGGAAGCAATAAGCATTTATTGATATATGAGAGTAAAACTCTCTTGCGTGGTAGAAATTATCAAGCGCTAGGTATTTAACCTTGTTAATCACATTGCAGGAAAAGCCCATAAAAATGTTCCAGAGCGAGTTTGAATATTGATTTGTACCTGTGCAAAACAAAGAAGTCTCAACCACAAGTGTCCTGATCATTCTGGTGAGTCATCATTTCCTCCTACCTGTACCAGGCAGGATGATGACAAAGTTGTGGAGATGGATGATGGGAATGGTAACTACTGGGGCTCAGAAATTTGACATTTTGATATGTTGAACTAAAGAAGCAGCCTCAAGGTCTCTCTGAACCCATCTCTCAATCCTCTGTCTCTCCCAAAGTGCGCGCGTGCACGCTCTCTCTCTCTATATATAAATACACACATATATACACTATATACTATACATATACTATATATACTTATAATTTAGTATATATACACTATATATCCTATATATTGATATATTTAGTATACTCTATATATTTCATGTATGTATACTAAATAGTATATAAATATATACTATATACTACATATATTAAAAAACCAGCCGGGCGCGGTGGCTCAAGCCTGTAATCCCAGCACTTTGGGAGGCCGAGGCGGGCGGATCACGAGGTCAGGAGATCGAGACCATCCTGGCTAACATGGTGAAACCCCGTCTCTACTGAAAATACAAAAAACTAGCCGGGCGTGGTGGCGGGCGCCTGTAGTCCCAGCTACTCGGAGGCTGAGGCAGGAGAATGGTCTGATCCCGAGGCGGAGCTTGTGCAGTGAGCCGAGATCAGGCCACTGCACTCCAGCCCAGGACAGCCGGTGATCCGCCCCTAAAAAAAATAAAAATAAAATAAAATAAAATAAAAAAAAATAAAACCACAGGTATATTTGAAAGAAAGAAAAAGAAAGAAAGAAAGAAAGAAAGAAAGAAAGAAAGAAAGAAAGAAAGAAAGAAAGAAAGAAAGAAAGAAAGGAAGGAAGGGAAGGAAGGAAGGAAGGAAGGAAGGAAGGAAGGAAGGAAGGAAGGAAGGAAGGAAGGAAGGAAGGAAGGAAAGAAAGAAAAGGAGGGGAGGGGAGGGGAGGGAAGGGAAGGGAAGGGTGGCAGGGGCAGGCAGGGCAGGGCATGCAGGGCAGGGCAGGCAGGCATGCAGGGCAGGGCAGGCAGGCAGGCAGGGCGAGAAAGAAAGAAAGAAAAGAAGGAAACCCTGTGCTTTTTCTCTCTTGATGTGTTTCTCCCACAGGAACGTCCCAGCACACTGAATCCCTTCTTGAGTCCCTGCTAATTGTATATTCTACTTCCCTGTCTACTACCTAAAAATAAAGTTTTAAAATAAAAAAAATAAGATGTTTTGTGCAGTATGGGTAAGTAAAAGATTTTTGTTCACCTTCTGAGTAAACTACACAGAGAAAGAGTATATTTATCAAGATTGCTTCCTGTGCTTCCTATGTTTTCTTTCTGAGATGGGGTCTTCCTCTGTCTCCCAAGCTGGAGGGCAGTGGCAGGATCACAGCTTACTGCAGCCTTCAATTCCTGGGTTCAAGCAGTCCTCCCACCTTGGCCTCCCAAGTATCTAGAACTAAGGTTGTGTACCACCACACCTGGCTTTTTTTTCTTTCTTCTTATTTTTTGTAGAGACAGAGTCTCGCTACATTGTCCAGTCTGTTCTCAAGCTCCTGGACTCAAGTGATCCTCCTACCTCGGCCTCCCAAAGTGCTGGGGTTACAGGCATGAGTTACTGCACCCAGCCTATGTTTTCTTTATTGGGTCTTTGATTACTTAGGGCAGCTAAATATTAGAAGAATAAAGGTTTTTCTACAACTGTGTAGCTTCCCAGATTTGCTATTAAATTCTTTTAATTATCACTTTAGTTAAATGATTATTTCATAATGATCTGTGATCCTATTTTTGATACAGTGTTTTAAACCTTTATTTCTGACAAACTTTCCAGAATCAAAATCGTCTTTTTGACTTCAGGCTAACTTTTTAAACATTCCAGAAGGACCCCTAAAAGTGCAAAAGGAGGACATTAAACCAATAGGCATATTTGATATGTTAAAATTATGTAGGAAACACTGTCAAATAAAAGATGAGGTTTAACTTTTTTTGAGTTATATTTGTATGGAAATGTTAACATGTGTGTTCCAAAACTGAGATGCCTAGAAATCTTTTATGTCTTGGTATACGTTATAGATCATACTTCTGGTTATGTTAAATTGTTACAGGCCACAAAAATAACCAAATATCCTTGTCAATTATGTTATTATGATGAGCTCTCATCAGATCTTTAAACATGGTCATTTTAAATCAGCATGTCCACAATTACTTCATTCTGATGCTTTCGTTCCTGAAAGCCCTTTACAAATCCTAAAGTGTTATGTCTTCAGAAGATATGTAAAAAGAACAAAAAGAACTCTGACAAATAACAGGTTTCTAGTAATTCTGAGTTCATACCATTGGCCTGAACTTCCAGAACTCTAATAAAATCTGGACTCAAAAATGCTAACATGACATTAAGCAAGATAAGAATTCATCACATGGGACTAAACTAAGGAAAGATGATGATCTTTTGACTTTTTATTTGAAATATTGCTGATTGTTATGTGTTTTTTTTCTTTTAAGCTGTCTATAGCTTACAGCAATTTGAAGTATATTTTTGATATTTGCTTTTCTCCCTACCTGATTCCTACACAATTTGGAAACTATTCATGTTTATTCTCTTTTTATGGCATTATAGTTATCTGCATACATTCCATGAGAATCTGTTCCTGTAGAAGAAATTGAGAACACTAGTTATATTATCAAGACTTTCCCTGAAATGTCATATCTTTGAATATAACCAGACAATTTTTTGAGACAGAGTCTCACTCTGTCTTCCAGGCTGCAGGGCAATAGTACAATCATAGCTCCCTGAAACCTCAACCATCAGGGCCCAAGCCATCCTCCCACCTCAGCCTCCTAAGAGACTGGGAATACAGGCATTTGTCACCACGCCCAGCTAATTTTTTAAAATTCTGGTATAGATGGAGTCTCACTATGTTACCCAGGTTGGTCTCAAACTCCTGGCCTCAAGTGACTCTACCACCTTGGCCTCCCAAAGTACTGAGATTACTGGCATGAACCATCATGCCCAGCCCATGACCAGAAAATTATAAGGAACAGAGGTTGATTTTATAAAGCCTATAGAAGGCCTTGGAGAAACTGGCCTTATATCTTGTCCACATGTCTACCTTACAGTGTTCCTGGCCTTGTGGTAAGTAAATAATATCACTTTCTCATATACCCATGAAACTCAAGATATTTGGGGGACCTTGGAAAGAGAGAAAATCACTCAATCCATACAGGCATTACAGGCACAATCTGATTTCAAGTTCTTGACTTGGTTCCTTGGTTCCTAAGCCTCAAGAGGTTTTGTTTTGTTTTGAAGATGTTGTCTCACTCTGTCACCCAGCTGGAGTGTAGTGGCTGTATCTCAGCTCACCGCAACCTCCGTGCCTCCTGGATTCATGCGATTTTCCCTCCTCAGCCTCCTGAGTAGCTGGGATTACAGGTGAGGGCCACTATGCCTGGCTAATTTTTATATTTTTAGTAGAGACGGGGTTTCACCATGTTAGCTAGGCTGGTCTCGAACTCCAACTGACCTCAACTGATCCACCCGCCTCAGCCTCCCAAAGTGCTGGGATTACAGGCATGAACCACCGTGCCTGGCCTTCAAGAGGCTTCTTAAAAGTCTAATCTGAGGTTCTTAAAAAGTTCCAAGACATACATTGGACCAACAGGCATATGAAAAAAAGCTCAATACCACTGATCATTAGAGAAATGCAAATCAAAACCATGATTAGATATAATCTCACACTAGTCAGAATGGCTATTAAAAAGCCAAAAAACAACAGATGCTGGTGAGGTTGTAGAGTAAAAGGAACACTTACACACTGTTGGTGGGAGTGTAAATTAGTTCAACCATTATGGAAAGCAGTATAGCCATTCCTCAAAGAACTAAAAACAGAACTACCATTCAACCCAGAAATCCCATTACTGGGTATATACCCAGAGGACTATAAAATCAATCTACCATAAAGACACATGCAGGCAAATGTTCCCTGTAGCACTATTCACTATAGCAAAGACATGGAACCAACCCAAATGCCCATCAGTGATAGACCAGATAAAGAAAATGTGGTACATACACACCATGAATACTAATGCAGTCATAAAAAGGAACAAGAGCATGTCCTCTGCAAGGACATGGATGGTATATTCAGGAATATTATCAATAACTAAATAGCCATTTTGATAGTCAATTAAGTAACGTATAGCCAAACTTTACACTGTTTAGTAGCCATAAATTATACTCTAAAATACATGGCAATATAATAAATGCAGACATTATTCTGCAAAGCAATCACATTTTTAATTTTTTACTGAATATGGCTACTTGATTGAAGATGAGGATAGCAGTGAGATGGGCAGGGAGTAAGACTGGGCCCTGACTCTGGCCCCTTCTCTTACCCGGGAAATGTCTCTAAGACCTGTCTGCAGTGCTTGCAGGTGCCAGCCAGAACCTCAGTGGGTGCTGGCCAACCCTCAGGTAGAATAGACCAGGCCAGGAGATGAACTTCATGCTCCTGGGTGTCAGCAGTTCTGTGCTCTGGTGCTATTTTCTGCAATGACTATGATAAGAGTGCCCAGTGGGACCTGGGAGTGCTTCCCTCAGGACAAGCAGAGACTCAGGGACATTGCGCCCATGCTGCTTCCAGCGCTCAACCTTGGCCCTTCCCAGTGCCTAAGTCAGGGACTGAACACCAACTTCAAGCCATGGTTCTGGGGTATCTAGACAGAGGGTGGCATGGGCCCCATTAGAGCTCGTGGGTTTGATATGCACAGTCGGTGCCCTTAGTTTCCCCCTGCCTGGCTTCTATCAATGGATCTACATACACAATCTCTAACTCAGGAATGAAGAAGGGAATCTACATGTGAGCAGATCTGCCCCTATATTTGGGAAGAGCTGGACTAGGTCAACCCCTAGACCAAGCCGAATTTGGGCTCAAGAAACTGGCAGAAGGAAGAGACAACTCCAAATTGTCTGAACTCCTGCCCCAGATTGGATCACCAGGCTAATTACAGAATGGGT
Organism: Papio anubis; assembly: GCF_008728515.1. Taxonomy (NCBI): domain Eukaryota; kingdom Metazoa; phylum Chordata; class Mammalia; order Primates; family Cercopithecidae; genus Papio; species Papio anubis. Next base: position 129,317,037 of record NC_044982.1, read on the forward strand.
CTCCCGCAGCAGTACAAGACCAAGATTTGTGCTGCACTGCTGTGTATCTGGTTGGAAGGGAACCCCAAAATGCCTCACATAACAGAGTGGGTGTCCAAGGAATGTCCAGTTAGTCACAGAGAAATAGCATGGCCCCACTGAGAAGTTCTATAAGAAAAAAAAAAAAAAAAAAAACAAAGAGTATGGAGGTCAAAAATCCCTAAAGTAGCTCTCCCCACAAGGTATACCTGTCCTATTATCACCCCTTCAGGTGCAGCATGGGCTGGGGGTTAGAGGGTGGCACTTTCCTGGACACACAAGGATTCTGTGTTCCTCACAGAAACTTTGTAAGCATGCTAAGTTTTATTTGGAAGAAAGGAGGTAGGAGGGAGTAAGGAGGTGGGAACCTGGAAAGTCTTCCCAGGAAAATGACATAAACTGAGAACTGAAGCATTCCAGGGAAAGGGGGCATTGACTGAGTAGAGGAGGAAAGAATCATGGGTGCAGTGGTTCACACCTGTAATCGCAGCACTTCGGGGGGCCAAGATGGGAGGACTGCTTGAAGCCAGGTGTTCAAGACCAGCCTGAGTAATATAGTGAGACCTCATCTCTACTAAAAATAAAAATGAATTAACTAGGTGTGGTGGCCTATGCCTGTAGTCCCAGCTACTCAGGAGGCTGAGGCAGGAGGATCACTTGAGCCCAGGAGGTCAAAGCTGCAGTGTGCCAAGATTGCACTGCTGCACTCCAGCTTAAGTGACACAGCAAGACCTTGTCTAAAATGGGGGAAAAAAAGAATTTTCTAGATAAAGGGAGAGCATGTAGAAAGCTTTGAAGGTGAAAGGAGAGATGGAAGCTTCAAATAGGACAGATTGTAGGTTACAGTAGAGTACAGTGGCGCAATTGGGCACCTATAATCCCAGCTACTCGGGAGGCTGAGGCAGGAGACTTGCTTGAACCTACGGGGCAGAGGTTGCAATGAGCCAAGATCGCGCGACTACACTCCAGTAGATTATAGAGTACAGACTTCAAATTGGGACAACAGCAAGGGATAAGGGTGAAAAGGTGAATAGGTGGTCAGTGTACAAAAAACCTTTATAAGCTAGGGAGTTTGGACATTTTTTCCCAGACTGCAGTTAGCAGGAGAGAACAGAATACAAGCTTTAGAACGATCCACCCATTTGCTGGGTTGGGTATAGACTGGGGTAAGACTAGAAGCAAGGAGACCAAGTGGTCGTGTAGTGAGCTAGCTCACACTGAAATAAAACCACCTGCGAGAGTAACACGATCAGCATTTGCCTAACACTTACACTTGCATAGGCAGGCACAGTTCTAAGCACTCTACATGTATTGATCATTCACCCTCACAGAAGCTTGTGAGGAGCCGGGCATGGTAGTTCACGCCTGTAATCCTAGCACTTTGGGAGGCCAGAGCCAGTGGATCACCTGAGGTCAGGAGTTTGAGAGAAGCCTGGCCAACATGATGAAACTGCATCTCTACTAAAACTACAAAAATTAGCCACGCGTGGTGGCAGTCGCCTATAACCCCAGCTACCCGGGACGCTGAGGCAGGAGACCTGCTTGAACCTAGTGGGCAGAGGTTGCAGTGGGCCGCGATCACACCACTGCACTCCAGCCCGGGTGACAGAGCAAACCTGTCTCAAAAAAAAGACGCCCATGAGAAAGGCATTATGACATTCTACGTGTGAGACAGAGAGAAGTTAAACAATTTGCCTGAGGTCACACAGCAGTGAGGACAGAGTCACATTCACTCACTGCACTCTTAACCATTATATGTCCTTTTCCTGAAGGTAGAAAAATGGACAACAGATTCTGAAGATAGTTATGAGGCAGAACCCACAGGACTTTGTGCTTGATTGGGTATGACAGCGAGAAGAACAAAGAATGACTCCTAAATATCTAGCTTGGAAAACTGGATGGATGACAATGCCTTTCACTGAGCAAAGGTACACAGAAAATGGTTAGTGTCTGTGTGGACAAAACGACGAGCAGAGTTTTGAACTTGCTGAGTTTGAGAGGACAGTAGAAAATCCAAGTAGAGGCCGGGCGTGGTGGCTCACACCTGTAATTCCAGCACTTTGGGAGGCCGAGGCCAAGGCGGGCGGATCATGAGGTCAGGAGATCGAGACCATCCTGGCGAACATGGTGAAACTCTGTCTCTACTAAAAATACAAAAAAATTAGCCAGGCATGGTGGTGGGTGCCTGTAGTCCCAGCTTCTAGGGAGGCTGAGGCAGGAGAATGGCGTGAATCCGGGAGGCAGCGGAGCTTGCAGTGAGCAGAGATCGCGCCACTGCACTCCAGCCTGGGTGACAGAGTGAGACTCCATCTCCAAAAAAAAAAAGAAAATCCAAGTAGAGATGCTCAGTAAGGGGTTTGGAGCCCAGGAGACAGGCCTTGACAGGAGTTATAGAAATAAGAGCGACTGGGTAAGAATGCTCATGGAGGGCATGGGAAAGAGACGGACAATAGCATTAGCTATTTTGAAGAAGGGCAGACAAAGAGGACTCTAGGGAGAACTTTAAAAGACGCTTTTGAGAAGATTTTCTTATAAGTCAAGAAAATGTAAGCCAGGCATGGTGGCTCATGCCTGTCATTCTAGCACTTTGGGAGGCCAAGGCGGGTGGGTCACTTTGAGCTCAAGAGTTCAAGACCAGCCTAGGTAATGTGGCAAAACCCCATCTCTACAACAAAAAAATAAATACAAAAAATTAGCCAGGCATGGTGGCTCATGTCTGTAGTCCCAACTGCTCTGGAGGCTGAGGTTGGAGGATCACTTGAGCCTAGGAAGTAGAGATTGCGGTGAACTGAGATTGTGCCACTGCACTCCAGCCTAGGCGATAGAGCAAGACCCTGTCTCAAAAAAACTAAATAAAAATAAAAAGCCAAGGGAATGTGATGTCATGGAAGCCTAGAGAAGGCATTTCAAGAAAAAGGAGTGGCCAATGCTGCTAGAAGTTCACAGAAGAAAGAGCTTGAAAGGTTCATGGATGATCTTATTGTAAAAACTTGGAATTAAGGACAAAGGAATAGAAAATTTTCACCCATTTTTTCATAACTCAAAATCATACTTGGTCTCCTTCCAGTCTTGTTTTTAAAATCATAGAGATGGGGGTCTATGTTGCCCATGCTGGTTTCAAACTCCTGAGCTCGAGCAATTCTCCCACTGGGTCCTGCTTGTAGTCCCACTGCTGGCCTCCCAAAGTGCTGGGACTACAGGCAGGCTTCAATCTTTAATGCATAAGAAGTCATACCCAGCCGGGCGCAGTGGCTCACACCTGTAATCCCAGCACTTTGGGAGGCTGAGACGGGCGGATCACGAGGTCAGAAGATCAAGACCATTCTGGCTAACACGGTGAAACCCCGTCTCTACTAAAAATACACAAAAAAATTAGTCGGGCGTGGTGGTGGGCACCTGTAGTCCCAGCTACTCGGGAGGCTGAAGCAGGAGAATGGCGTGAACTTGGGAGGCGGAGCTCGCAGTGAGCCAAGCTCGCAGTGAGCCGAGATCGCGCCACTGTACTCCAGCCGGGGTGACAGCGAGACTCCATCTCAAAAAAAATAAAATAAAAAGAAGTCATACCCAAAGGATTACAAATTATTCTATTATAAAGACATATGCACACTATGTTTACTGCAGCACTATTCACAATAGCAAAGACTTCGAACCAACCCAAATGTCCATCAATGATAGACTGGATAAAGAAAATGTGGTACATATACACCATGGAATACTATGCAGCCATAAAAAAGGATGAGTTCATGTCCTTTGCAGAGACATGGATGAAGCTAGAAATCATCATTCTCAGCAAACTATCAGAAGAACAGAAAACCAAACACCACATGTTCTCACTCATAAGTGGGAGTCGAACAATGAGAACACATGGACACAGGGAGGGGAACATCACACACCGGGGCCTGTTGGGGGGCTAGGAGAGGGATAACATTAGGAGAAATACCTAATGTAGGTGATAGGTTGATGGGTGCAGCAAACCACCATGGCATGTGTATACCTATGTAACAAAACTGCATATTCTGTACGTGTACCCTAGAACTTAAAGTATAATAATAAAAAAAAGAAGTCATGCTATGTATATTACTATGTGGCCTGTTCTTTTCACTTTGTAATACATGCTAGGCAATTACTCGTGCCATGAAGAGTCCCTTGTAAACATCATTTGAATGGAAACATGAGGATTCCAGTCCAAAGATATCCTATGGCCCACAGGACTCATCCACAGATCCACTCTTGGACAGTATTTCCTTACTACATGCTTGTTTACATAGTCAGGCAGGGGCCAGCAGTTGGAGTTAAGAGGAATGAGGACCTCATCCTCTGAACAGTACAAATCCTTTATTCCTTTTGATAGCTGGTCTTGAATTTTACTGCACTAATACAGAAAAAACAACCAGCAGAAAAAGATAAGTTTGACTACTCAAGGACTATAATTTCTCTATTCTATTTCCAGGTTTCTCAGAAGAGTCAATAATTGTTTTTATTTCCTTTTAGACCATGGGTTTGGCCTGGGTGAGAATTTTGGACAAACTAAGGTGTTGCACTTCCCAGCCTTGAGCAAATACGTTGACAGGCTTAATGTTCCGTGGTTGATGGCTAATCAGGGCATCTCCCAGTCAGATAAGAAATTATAAATACAACCACTCAGATCTCACCCCTCCCATAATGCTGTAGGAATTCTTCCTCATCGCCTTGCTCCTCACCTCCCCCACCCAAAACAAAATGTTGCTTATTCCATTCTCAGTCAGTCCAACACATGATCCCAGCACCAGGCTAGGGGCGAACTCAGCTGTCCCTCCTTCCCTCACTGACTCCCCACACTGTGTACTTCCTTCAAGTCCAGTTTGAGCCTTTCCAATGGAGTTTCCCCAGTCCAAAATGACATCTGAATTTTTTTTTTTTTAAGATGGAGTCTCTCTCTGTTGCCCAGGCTGGAGTGCAGTGGTGCGATCTCTGCCTCCCAGGTTCAAGTGATTCTCCTGCCTCAGCCTCCCGAGTAGCCAGGATTACAGGCACATGCCACCATGCCCAGCTAATTTTTATATTTGTAGCAGAGACTGGGTTTCAACATGCTGGTCAGGCTGGTCTCGAATTCCTGACCTCATGATCCACCCACCTCAGCCTCCCAAAGTGTTGGGATTACAGGTGTGAGCCACTGCACCCAGCCAAATCATCATTTCTGATGCAGCACCTTCTGGAGATTCAGAGCCCTGGCCACAGTGGGGACACTGCAGCCTTATTCAATGCAATGTGGTGTCACAGGCACAGGGGACCATAGGCCCTGCACTCAAATCCCAACTTTGCTACTTCTTAGCAGTATAACTTAATTCGATGAGCGACTTAACTTCTCTGTGCCTCAATTTCCTTACCAAGAATGAATTCTGCCAGGTACAGTAGCTCATGCCTATAATCCCAGCATCTTGGAGGCCAAGGCAGGAGGATTGCTTGAGCCCAGGAGTTTGAGAACAACCTGGACAACATCGTGAGGTCTCATCTCTACTAAAGATAATTAGCTGGGTGTGGTGGTACTTGCCAGTGGTCCCAGCTACTTGGGAGGCTGAGGCAGAAGGATCACTTGAGTCTAGGAGGTTGAGGCTGCAGTGAGCTGTAACGCTGCCACGGCATTTCAGCCTGCATGACAGAGCAAGGCCGGGCCAGTGGCTCACGCCTGTAATCCCAGGACTTTGGGAGGCTGAGGCAGGCAAATCACAAGGTCAGGAGTTTGAGACCAGCCTTGGCCAACATGGTGAAACTCCATCTCTACTAAAAATACAAAATTTAGCTGGACATGGTGGTACACACCTGTAATCCCAGCTACTCAGGAGGCTGAGGCAAGAGAATTGCTTGAACCCTGGAGGCGACGGTTGTGGTGAGCCGAGATGGTGCCACTACACTCCAGCCTGGGCAGCAGAGCAAGACTCCATCTTAAAACAAAACAAACACACAAACAAAAAATAGTCCCCTGCTGGGCCTGGTGTCTCATGCCTGTAATCTTAACACTTCCAGAGGTAGAGGCAGGAGGATAGCTTGAAGTCAGGAGTTCAAGACATGCCTGGGCAACATAGTGAGATCCCATCTCTACAAAAAATTTTAATAATTTGAAAACAAAGTCTAAAAATAAAAAAGAATGAGTTCTTACTTCCGAGTTATAATAAAAAAATAAAGATATGACCAGGCACAGTGGCTTATGCCTGTAATCCCAGTAGTTTGAGAGGCCAAGGTAGGTGGATCAGTTGAAGTCAGGAGTTCAAGACCAGCCTGGCCAATGTGGCAAAACTCTGTCTCTACTAAAAATACAAAAATTAGGCAGGTGCAGTAGCATGCACCTGTAATCCCCACTGCTCAGGAGGCTGAGGCAGGAGAATCGCTTGAATCCAGGAGGCAGAGGTTGCAGTGAGCTGAGATCATGCCACTGTACTCCAGCCAATGCAATAGAGCAAGGCTCTGTCTCAAAAATAAAATTAAATAATATGTATATGTAATATAATCAGCCCCTGGACAAAAGTAACAGCTCTATAAATGTTGGTCCTTATTAATCAGATACTGTTTTGAAGTCTAACTCAACTCTTCATTCTTTTTTTCTTTTTTTAATTTGTAGAGATGAGGTCTTGCAGTGTTGCCCAGGCTGGTCTCAAACTCCTGGGCTCAAGTGATCCTCCTGCCTCAGCCTCCCAAAGTGCTGGGATTACAGGCATGAGCCACTGTACCTGGCCAACTCTTCTCTTCAAAGAAACTTCTGATGCTGGGGAAGAATTAGTGATCCCAGAGAAACCACCATTCATTTGATCATTCACAAATCATTTCTGATTGCTGACCAAGTGTTTTCAGAATCTGAGGGGCTATTAGCAGGCTATAGACTCCTATCCTGCTAATAAATAAAAAAAAAAAAATCTGTGTGTTAACTAAATCTTCCTGCATGCTTATTATGGACTGAACATTGTTGCTAAATGCTTTTCTCATTTAGCTCCATAGCAATCTTACGAAGTTATTATTTTTATTCCCATTTTACAGACAAGAAAATGGAGGCTTAGAAGTATTAAATGGTACAGACTTGGTATTTGAATTCTGGTTTTCTAACTTCAGTGTTCAGATGTCTAAGTACTGTGTGTTAAGCACTTGCTTGAGAGATTGTTGACACATGGGGCCCATGCGAATAGGTGAGAAAAAAAAGCAAGAAATTTTTACCTCCCCCTTTTTATTTCAATGTGGGACTATCGATAACTCACAGTTCTGGTAGGGATTGAATTTAATCACGTTGGATAGACCAAGTTTAGTATTAACTACTTGGCTGTTTGGTAGAGAAATAAGGCACATATAATCTTTATAAATCCAAATTTGGTTCACATGTTGGAACCCCAACCTCAAGGAGATAGTATTAGGAGGTTGGGCCTTTGGAGGGTGATTAGGTCATGAGGTGCAACCATCATGATTAGGGTCAATAACCTTATCAAAGGTCTCAGAGAGTTAGCTCATCCACTCCCCCACATGAGGACACAGTAAGAAGGTGCCATCTAGGAGCCAGAGACTGGGCTCTCACCAGATACTGAATCTGCTGGCACCTTGATCTTGGACTTCCCAGCCTCCTGAGCTATGAGAAATACATTTCTTGCCTGGTCCACTGGTGATGGGTTATCAGAACATATTAATATTAGTGTCACTGAAATTGCTATACAACCCCCCACTGCTAAATTTGACTGGCTCTTTAGAATAAAAAAGAAAAAAGAAATTTCTTGTATAAGCTACTCAGTCTATGGTATTTTGACAGTCCAAATGGGCTAAGACATAAGGAAATACAAGAGGAGTAACAGGCAGGAGGGAGGCAGTGAGGAGAAGAGGGTAGGTGATGTGCTCCCTGCAGTCTGAAGTGGAACACGCAGGTGGGCCTGGGGAAGGAATGGTTTGGGGTTTTATCTGCAGAGATGGGGAATCGAGGCCATGATTAACGGTCCACAGAGTTTCTAAAGTACAAAAGCCGAGAAAGGAATCCCTGGACCCAATAGTTGAGGGTCCAGCAAAAGAGGCAAGGATGAGCCATTTAAATGCATGCCCCATTTCCAATGACAGGCTAAGTTCCTTAGCACAGGGAGGCACAGCTCATCCATGGTCTCACTATGATTTCAGTTACACTTGGTCAATTGAGATCCGAAAATAGGTGAATCAGTACAATAAGATGTTGTAAGAGAGAGCGCATGAGAGAGAGCGAGCTCACACTCACACAGCTTCTATTATAGCACATCGTTATAGTTCTTCTATTATTAGTTATTGTTGTTGATACCTTGCTGTACCTAATTTGTAAATTAAACTTGACCACAGGTCAAGGAAAAACATAGCATATATTTTTAAATATACGGCTCAGAACTAACTGCAGTTTCAGGCATCCACTGGGCAGTGGGCGGCGGATGGGGGGATCTGAAGCGTAGCCCCTGGTGGATAAAGGAAGACAACTGTATCATTCACAGAGGCTTACATCTAGAAGGCTCTCAGCCGGGTGCAGTAGCTCACACCTGTAATCCCAACACTCTGGGAGGCTGAGGAGGGGTGCAGTCGGATCACTTGAGGTCAGGAGTTCATGACCAGCCTGGCCAACACAGTGAAACCCCGTCTCTACTACAGATACAAAAAATTAACTGGGTGCAGTGGCGCACGCCTGTAGTCCCAAGTACTCAGTAGGCTGAGGCAGGAGAATCGCTTGAACCCAGGAGGCAGAAGCTGCAGTTGAGCCAAGCACTCCAGCCTGAGCAACAGAGTGAGACTCTGTCTCAAAATAAATAAAACTTAAAAATAAGAGAAGGTTCTCAAAAGTATTTTTGGAGTGATTATTAGCGTGTGGTTAGCCTGGCCTTTAAGTAAACCGAAACGTTATCATTTTTTTCTTTTTAAATAATACATATTGATATATCCAGCAAGACACTTGTCTAATAAATAGGTATTTATTTACCAAATAAATAGTTTTTCTTGAAGAAATTAAAGTTAGGTCCCCACCTCATGCCATGGTCAAAATAAATTTAGAATCTACTATAGTTTTGTTATGAAAATGTTAGGGAAAATGGAGAATGTTTACATTGCTTAAGGGTTTAGGTGATCTTTCAAAGCAAGACAAGATCCTACAGCCATACCACCCTGAACGCATTCAATCTCTGTCTCATCTCAGAAACTAAGCAGAATCGAGCCCGGTTAGTACTTCGGTGGGATACTGCCTGGGAATACTGGGTGCTATAAGCTTAAAGAAAATAAGAATAAAAATAAAGCAAGACGAGACACACAGATGCTGTAAACACAAAATAAACCCTGAGATTTGACAGTATAAAAATTAGACATTTCAATATGGCAAAAGACAACCCAAGTAGATTCAAATGATAAACAGTAACCCAGGGAGAAAATGTTCACTTACTGTTCATAATAAACAGAACTTCTGTATGACAATTAGAGCTTGCCATGCCCTGCTGAAACTTACAGGGATATGTCTCAAGACCTGCTTATACTGTTGTCTTCAGATGGGTACAGGGGTTATATGGGTACCAGGGTTGTGAGAAAGTCATTGAGTGGATATATAAGATAAACAGAATAAATCAGTTTGATTTTAATTAATGACCGAACAACTTAATTCTATTTGAATCCCTTTAGCAGCAACTGGGACTTACAAAGTGCTTTCACACATATGACATGCTAAGGCTGGCCTGCAGGCCTGGCTGCCCCTGCACATCTCCAACTACGTCTCCAGTGACCCTCTTCCTCTTCCTCGCTCATTAGTCTCCTTGCTACTCAAAAACTAACATCTCCTGCCTCAGGACCTTGGCACATGCAGTTTCCTTCCTTTGGATGCTCTTGCCCCACATACCCTTTTGCTTGATTCCCCATTTCACTGAGGTTTCTCAACAAACGCCCCCTCTGCACCCAGGCCTTATGGTCAGGGACTCTGCTTTGATTCTGCTGCGTCCCTAGTGCCTAGAGCAGAGCCCTGTCTATAATAGGAACTCAAAATCTTGTTGAATCATAGGATTCATTTATTAATCAATTGCTTCATGTGATCTGTTTTGCTTCTGAGTCAAGGTCTTCCCCTGTTACCCAGGCTGGAGGACAATGGCACAATCATAGCTCACTGCAGCCTTGATCGCTGGGGCTTAAGTAATCCCACTGCCTCCTCAGCTTTCTGAGTGGCTAGGAATGCAGACGTGTGCCACTGCACCTAATTTTTATATTTTTTGTAGAGACAGAGTCTCGCTGTGTTGCCCAGAATGGTCTTGAACTCCTTGCCTCAATGAATCCTCCCTGCTTCAGTCTCCCAAAGTGCTGAAATTACAGGTGTCAGCCACCATGCTCAGCCTACTTCATGTAATTTGATCCTCACAATAAAAAGACCTGTTTATGCAGGATATTTACTTTATTTTTTTTTTATTTTTTATTTTTTTTGGAGATGAAGTCTCGCTCTTGTCCCCCAGGCTGGAGTGTGATGGCACGATCTCGGCTCACTGCAACTTCTGCCTCCGGGTTCAACTGATTCTCCTGCCTCAGCCTCCTGAGTAGCCAGGATTACAGGTGTCTGCCACCATGCCCAGTTTTTTTTTTTTTTTTTTTTTCCTTCAGTAGAGATGGGGTTTCACCATTTTGGCCAGGCTGGTCTCGAACTCCTGACCTCAGATGATCCGCCTGCCTTGGCCTCCCAAAGTGATGGGATTACAGGCGCAAGCCACCATGCCTGGCCAGATATTTACATTGCTTCCTTGAATAGAATACATAACCTATTGCATTTTCTTACACCCCTCCAGCTCAACACAGCTGCCTCCCTGAAGCATTTAAAAGCCCATCCTTTCCAAATGTGCTAATGTGAATTATTCTCACTACTGAGATTCCTCTGTCTAAATAAACAATCCTTGTTGTCTGGCCCCAGAACTTTGAGAGGTCAACATGGGAGGATCACTTGAGCCCAGGAGTTTGGGGCTGCAGTGAGCTATGATAGCACCCCTACACTCCAGTGTGGGCAACAGAGCAAGACTCTGTCAAACACACACACATACATACATACATGCATACATACATACATGCATACATACATACATACATCACCACTTGTGAAGCATATGCCTGCAGTGAATCCCACTGCGATATGACCCATTCTTTCCTCTGCTTGAGGATAAAAAGTAGGCCGGGCAAGGTAGCTCATGTCCGTAATTCCAATACTCTGGGAGGCTGAGGTGGGCAGATCACCTGAGGTCAAGAGTTCGAGACCAGCCTGACCAACATGGAGAAACCCCATCTCTACTAAAAATACAAAATTAGGCCAGGCACGGTGGCTCGCGCCTGTAATCATAGCACTTTGGGACGCCAAGGTGGGCAGATCACAAGGTCAGGAGATCGAGACCATCCTGGCTAACACGGTGAAACCCGTCTCTACTAAAAATACAAAAACTTAGCCGGGCATGGTGGCGGGTGCCTATAGTCCTAGCTACTCGGGAGTCTGAAGCAGGAGAATCACTTGAACCCTGGAGGTAGAGGTTGCAGTGAGCCGAGATTACACCATTGCACTCCAGCCTACATAATAAGGGCAAAACTTCATCTCAAAAAAAAAAAAAGTAGCCAGTATAGAAACTCAGTAATTTTAAATATTTGAAAACTGTTATCAAGTCCCTTGTTAGCATTCCTGTTCCATGATGATTCCAGGATAAAAATGGTACTTCACTGCTGTTTCTTGCAATAATGTCCTCCGAACAATAAGCTTTACTGCCTCTCTCCCCGTAAGACTTGCTGTCACACAACAGTTAGGTCTCAAGACAAACCTCAGCAGCTTCCAGTGCAGCATGGTGACCTTGGATTGTTTTATATCAAGGCCACACTCAGAGCACCAGCACTTCATGGAAAATATAAATGATATTCCCATGATCTAGTATGAGGTAGGGAGATGGTAAATATACAAAATTGATAAAATCTTTGTACTCAAGAAGTTAAAACATGACTGGGCATGGTGGTTCATGCCTATAATCCCAGCACTTTGGAAGGCCGAGGCGGGTGGATCACCTGAGGTCAGAAGTTCGAGACCAGCCTAGACAACATGGTGAAACCCCCATATCTATTAAAAATAGAAAAATTAGCTGGGCATGGTGGCATGGGCCTGTAATCTCAGCTACTCAGGAGGCTGAGGCAGGAGAATTGCTAGAACCCAAGAGGCAGAGGCTGCAGTGAGCCAACATCACACCACTGTACTCCAGCCTGGGCAACAGAGCAAGACTCTCTGTGGAAAAAAAAAAAAAATTAAAAAAAGAAGCTAAAATATAATAGGGGATCCAGATAACGAAATCAGCTTATTATAATAAAGTCAGAGTGAAAATAGATGCTAAATAAAAGTCCAAGCAATGTGCTCTGGAAAAGCAAATTGAACAGAGAAAGAGAGTTTTATTTGTGTTTAAGAACGAAGATGGGCCAGGCACAGTGGCTCACACCTATAATCCCAGCACACTGGGAGGCTGAGGCAGGCAGATTGCTTGAGAGCTCAGGAGTTCGACACCAGCCTGGTCAATATGGCAAAACCTGCCTCTACAAAAAATACAAAAATTAGCCAGATATAGTGGTGGGCGCCTGTAATCCCAGCTACTCGGGAGGCTGAGGCAGGAGAATCGCTTGAATTCAGGAGGCAGAGGTTGCAGTGAGCTAAGATGGCACCACTGCACTCCAGCCTGGGAGACAGAGTGAGACTGTCTCAAAAGGAAAAAACAAAAGAAAAAAGAAAAGAAAGATGAGGGTGATTGGGTTCAATTATGGTAGAGTTGGAGGAATGGGGGTGAATTTAAGATACGATAAAGAAGGGGTGATTACTGAGGACAGGTAGGATAACGAGTGCTTGGGTAAACAGTACAGTCTTGGGCAAGAGGGTTATTTCTTCCTTTGAGATACAGAGGTGCTCGTAAAGAATACATGAAGGTGTGGTGACATTTCAATGAGCCATGGGAAAGTTTATGCCACAATGTTCTCACAGAGGTGGAAGGCTAGATCACTGAGTGAGAGTAACGGCACAAAGAAGAATGAGATCGAAAGAATCATGTTACAAGAATCAGGATGCAAATCAATATAATTCCAAACAGCAAGAGAGAATAAGAGAGAGACCAGGGATGAATAAATAATCAAGCAGCCTTTAGGATCCAGCTAAAGGTTGATCGCACAATTTTGTAATGAAGTCAAGCAACATGGTTCTGTTTTTTGGTTACTGTGTTGCTAGCACTATTTAGACAGCTTGGGTACACATGTACAGGAAATTTGCAGCTAAGTTTACATGAGGTTGAAGATTGGCTCTGGAAAAGAAAATCAAGGGTGAGAAGAAAGGAGGAAGTTTATGAGACAGAGAAATGGTTGACCCAGACAGGGAAACAAATGAAGCCAGAGGTCACTAAGGCGCTGAGAGAATAAGGAAAGGTTGGAACCTAGAGGTTGAGATGTTATCACAAGGCAGGTTTAGTAGAAATAAGGATACAGAAAAGATAAAAGCTCAACATCAGAGAAAGGAGCTTCAGGGTTTGTAATTTCAGGTCAATGTTGGAGAAAGGAAGACTCCAGGGTTTATAATTCTAGGTTCTACAAGAGGACCTCTCCAGGAGTTACTAACGTGAAGCGGGGAGAAGGGTCAAGACACCATAAGGCCAGATGCTGGACAAGTCACTCATCTGGACACTGGAGATGCTCCGGATGACTGCCAGGGACTGAGTGCTGGGCAAGCCTGAGATCCAGGGACCAATATGCTCAGGGCATCTGGAAGAGACCTGGAGGCGGTGGCAGTAAGTATACACAGCAGGCAACAGGGCTGGCTGGTGGTGGCTTAAGAGGAAGCAATCAAACCACTGTCTGAAAGCAGATGTGGAGAGCACAGAGACGATGCCATCCTTCTGACTCCAGCGCGCAGGGACTATGAGGCTGTAGGGCGAGGGAGTCGCTGGGATTACAAGCGTGAGCCACCGCGCCTGGCCAGAACTGGAAGTTCTTTGGGTGAGTCAGTGTGCAAGTGCGTGGTGAGTGAATGTGAAGGTCTAGGACATTGCTGTACACTGCTGTAGGCTGTATAAACACTGTACACTTGGGTCACACTAAATTTACACAATTTCTTTCATTAACCTTAGCATACTATAACTTTTTACTTATAAACTTTTAAATAAAAAACTTTTTAGGTTGAGTGCAGTGGCTCACGCCTGTAATCCCAGCACTTTGGGAGGCCGAGGCGGGCAGATCACCTGTGGTCAGGAGTTCAAGACCAGCCTGGCCAACGTGGTGAAACCCTGTCTCTACTAAACACACACACACACACACAAAGCTGGGAGTGGTTGTGTGTGCCCGTAGTCTCAGCTACTCTGGAGGCTGAGGCAGGAGAATTGCTCACACCCGGGAGGGTAGGGGTTACAGTGAGCTGAGATTGCACCATTGCACTTCAGCCTGGGTAACAGAGCAAGACTCCGTCTCAAAAAAAAAAAAAAAATTTTTTTTTGATTCTTTTGTAATAATACTTACCTTAAAACACAAACACATTGTAAAAGTATTTTTTTAAAAAGTGTTTTCTTTATATCCTTATTCTATAAGCTTTTTTCTATTTAATTTTTTTTCTTTTTAAACTGTTCTGTTAAAAACTAAGACACAAACACACATATTAACCTAGGCCTACACAGGGTCAGGATCATCAGTATCACTGTCTTCCACCTCCATATCTTGTCCCACTGGAGGGTCTTCAGGGACAGTAACACGCATGGAGCTGTCCTCTCCTATGATAACAACGCCGCCTTCTGGAACACCCCCTGAAGGACCTGCCTGAGGCTGTTTTACAGTTTTGTTTTTTTTTTTAATAGAAGTACATGCTAACCTAACAATACTAAGTATAGTAAATATATAAACTGATGATGTCATTTATTATCATCAAGTTTTATGTACTGTCCGTAATTATGTGTGCTATACTTTTATATGGCTGGCAGTGCAGTAGGTTTACACCAGCATCACCATACACACCTGTGTAATGCATTGTGCTATGATGTTACCACAGCTATCAACCTCACTAGGTGATACAAACTTCTCAGCTCCATTATCATCTTCAGGGACCACCATTGTAGATGCAGTCCCTTGTTGACTCAGGCATTGTTATGTGACACAGGATTATAGTTGACTTTCCAGCATTGTTCTTTTTTCTTTCCCTTACAGTTGTCTTTTGGGTGATCTATTTTTTTTTTTTTTTTTTTTTTTTTTTTTTTTTTTTTTTTTTTTTTTGGAGACGGAGTCTCGCTCTGTCACCCAGACTGGAGTGCAGTGGCACAATCTTGGCTCACTACAATCTTCACCTCCCAGGTTCAACCGATTCTCCTGCCTCAGCCTCCCAACTAGCTGGGATTACAGGCATGTGGCTGCAATGCCCAGCTAATTTTTATATTTTTAGTAGAGACGGGTTTTCACCGTGTTGCCCCAGCTGGGCTCAAACTCCTAAACTCAGGCAATCCACCTGCCTTGGCCTCCCCAAGTGCTAGGATTACAAGCATGAACCACCACACCGGACCAATCTATTAATTTATACTTGGTGCATTAACACTGTTAATACACTAATCTGTTTAAAATTTTTTAGAAATTTGAGAAAACCACATGTGCCCTGGTTTTCTACAAATTCTATTTAATGGAGATTTCCTATGTTCACTACACATTGGTAATTTATTTTTCAACAATGAATCTATCAAAATAGAATGACATTATATTATAATTAAATGGCACATACTTCTTTCTTTGATCTTATGTGTTAAAATCCTGATGATTAACATCAACTATCATTGTACAAACTGTAGCTAAACACACTGTAGATTGGACTGAATGAGTTCTGACCTAGTGGCATTCCTGCTTTAAAAGAAAAAACTTACTATTGTTAGGTTAGCATGTACTTCTATTAAAAAAAAAAAAAAACAAAAACTGTAAAACAGCCTCAGGCAGGTCCTTCAGGAGGTATTCCAGAAGGCGGCATTGTTATCATAGGACAGGACAGCTCCATGCGTGTTATTGTCCCTGAAGACCTTCCAGTGTGACAAGATATGGAGGTGGAAGACAGTGATACTGATGATCCTGACCCTGTGTAGGCCTAGGTTAATATGTGTGTTTGTGTCTTAGTTTTTAACAGAACAGTTTAAAAAGAAAAAAAATTAAATAGAAAAAAGCTTATAAAGGATATTTTAAAAACCTCTTTTTTTTTTTTTTTACACTTTTACAATGTGTTTATGTTTTAAGCTAAGTACTATTACAAAAGAATCAAAAAGTTTTTTTTTTTTTGAGACGGAGTCTTGCTCTGTTACCCAGGCTGAAGTGCAATGGTGCAGTCTCAGCTCACTGTAATCCCTGCCTCACCGGTTTGAGCAATTCTCCTGCCTCAGCCTCCAGATTAGCTGAGACTACGGGCACACACAACCACTCCCAGCTTTGTGTGTGTGTGTGTGCTTTTAGTAGAGACACGGTTTCACCACGTTGGCCAGGCTGGTCTTGACCTCCTGACCACAGGTGATCTGCCCACTTCGGTCTCCCAAAGTGCTGGGATTACAGGCGTGAGCCACTGCACTCAGCCTAGAAAGTTTTTTATTTGAAAGTTTATAAGGAAAAAGTTATAGTATGCTAAGGTTAATTAATGAAAGAAATTGTGCAAATTTAGTGTGACCTAAGTGTACAGTGTTTATAAAACCTACAGTAGTGTGCAGCAATGTCCTAGACCTTCACATTCACTCACCACGCACTTGCACACTGACTCACCCAAAGAACTTCCAGTTCTGGCCAGGCGCGGTGGCTCACACTCATAATCCCAGCACTTTGGGAGGCCGAGGCGGGTGGATCATGAGGTCAGGAGTTCAACACGAGCCTGGCCAAGATGGTGAAACCCTATCTCTACTAAATATACAAAAATTAGCCGGGCGTGGCGGCGAGCACCTGTAATCCCAGCTACTCGGGAAGTTTAGGCGTGAGAATTGCTTGAACCCGGGTGGGCTGAGATCGCGCCACTGCACTCTAGCCTGGGTGACAGAGCAAGACTCCATCTCTAAAAAAGAAAAGAAAGAAAAGAAAGAAAAGAAAGAAAAGAAAGAAAAGAAAGAAAAGAAAGAAAGAAAGAAAGAAAGAAAGAAAGAAAGAAAGAAAGAAAGAAGCTACTGTAAAAAAAAAAAAAAAAAGAACTTCCAGTCCTACAAGCTCTATTTATGGTAAGTACTCTGTAATACAGGTGTACCATTTTCAATTTTTTTTTTTCAATTGAGACAGGGTCTCATTGTCTCCTACGCTGGAGTACAGTGGCTTAATCCTAGTTCACTGTAGCCTTGAACTCCTAGGCTCAAGCAATCCTCCTGCCTCAGCCTCCAAGTAGCTGGAACCACAGGTATGTACCACCAGAATCAATAGGCCTGTGAGCAATAGGCCATACCATAAAGCCTAGGTGTGTACTAGGCTATGCCATCTAAGTTTGTGTAAGTACATGCTGCGATGTTTCCACAATGATTACACCACCTAAAAATACATTTCTCAGAATGTATCTCCATCATAAAGCAGTACATGACTAATTCCCTTTAGAATTTCTGGACTTGAAACAGCCATTTAATGCAATCAAGAGCTTTTGCTGAAGGCTCATAAATCAGAGAAATACAACTGAATTCATTGAGAAAATTAGTTTTCTTTTTTAAAGAATTTTAAAATTTAATTAAAAAAAATAATTCACGCAGTTTAAAATTTTAACAGTACAAAAAGCCTACAAAGACTTCCATTTGTGGTAATGGCAAATTCGACCATTTGAACTAACCCTTCTGTTCAGAACAACTAGAAAAGATGAACAAAATATTCTTTTCAATCTGCTGAAAACATCTAATAGCTAAAGACATAGTGAAGAATTACTGGACTAGGAATCAGGAATGGATGAATAGCCTACAAGGTGAGCCTATCATTTGGGACAGCTTCCACCCAGGTGGCATGTGCAGAATCTGAGACACAGAGATAAACTTTCAGGACTAGGGGAACAGAATATGACAAAAGTAGAGACTGATCAAAATTTCTTATGTGATTTTGGTTGTGGCCCTTCAGAGCTACATCTTAACTGTAAGAGTTAACACATACATTGTAGGCTATCTTTGAGTCATTTAAATGATCCAGATAATGAAATCCTCTGGAATTGGATAAAGGTTAAGCCCCAGGTAGATGACTGAGGCAAATTAAAATTCTGCCTGGGAAAAATAACATTTTCCTGGGCTTCAAGTTGTTTTAACAAATAAAGTCCAGTGGCACAATCAAAGATGACCAGGCATACAAGGAGCCAAGAACACGTACACAAAAAGTAGCAGAAGATGAAGCCAGGCATGGTTGCATGCACCTGTACTCCCAATTACTCAAGAGGCTGAGGTGGGAGAATCATTTGAGGTCAGGAGTTCAAGACTGTAGTGCACTATAATTGCTCCTATGAAGAGCCACAGCACTCCAGCCTGGGCAAGATAGCTAGGTCCCATCTCAAAAATAAAAATTTTTTTAAAAATTATCAGAAGTTACAAATAATTAAAAATGATGTACAAAGGACTCAAAATATTGGAACTATCAAATACTGACTATAAAGTTGCTTTGCTTATCTTGACCATGGAGATAAAAGACAAATTAAACATGTTGGCAGAGACCTGGAAACTGAAACAAAAAAACCTGTTATTGAAAAAATTAGAATTAGAAATTCTAATTTCTAAATGTAACAGTTAAAATTAAGAACTTATGGGGCCAGGCACAGTGGCTCACGCCTGTAATCCCAACACTTTCAGAGGCCGAGGCAGGCAGATTATGAGGTCAGGAAATTAAGACCATCCTGGGTAACACAGTGAAACCCTGTCTCTACTAAAAATACAAAAAATTAGCCAGGCTAATTTTCAGTTGCACATGCCTGTAATCCCAGCTACCTGGAAGGCTGAGGCAGGAGAATCACTTGAACCTGGGAGGCAGAGGTTGCAGTGAGGCAAGATCGCACCACTGCACTCCAGCCTGGGCAACAAAGTGAGACTCCATCTCAAAAAAAAAAAAAAAAAAAAAAAGAACTTATGAATAGATCCACCATTAGATCAGGCATAGCTGAAGAGATAATTTGTAAATCAGAAGTTAGTCTGAAGTAATGGTATGCTGCTGGTAAAGCAGCTCTAAGGGGTAGAACCCCTAATTTATACTA
Source organism: Papio anubis (assembly GCF_008728515.1). Classification (NCBI taxonomy): domain Eukaryota; kingdom Metazoa; phylum Chordata; class Mammalia; order Primates; family Cercopithecidae; genus Papio; species Papio anubis. The sequence goes on from NC_044982.1 coordinate 129,336,214, forward strand.
TTTGCCAGTTTCCATAGTATAAATACTCCTATCATGCCCCCATTTCAAGTTACCAATGGTTTAACAATGATCTCATAAATTTTCTTTATAAAAAATTTAGTAATAGGCTCTCACAAACTTGTGTAATCAAGCTATACAACACCACTGGTTCTGAAGAAAATATCTATATTGAAGCACAGAGAGTCAAAGGATAGAAAGTGCAGATGAGAGGTAAGAGAAATAAAGGATGCAGTGAAAAGGTCTCACATGTTTAATTGCAGTCCCAGAAGGAGAGGAGACACAGAATGGAAGAGAAACAACCTTCAGAACGGTATTACCTAAAATCCTCCAATACTGATGAAAGATATTAATCTACAGATTTGAGAAGTCTTATCAACTCCAAGCAGAATAGAGACCTTTATCAAAATACATAAGAAAACTGCAGAAATGCAATTGGGGCACAATGGCTAATGCCTGTAATCCCAGCACTATTGGAGGCCAAGGCAGGTGGATCACCTAAGGTCAGGAGTTTGAGAACAGCCTGGACAGCATGGTAAAACCCCCCTCTCTACTAAAAATACAAATATTAGCCAGAAGTGGTGGCAGGCACCTGTAATCCCAACTACTTGGGAGGCTGAAGCAATAGAATCACTTGAACCCAGGCGGCAGAGGGTGCAGTGAGCCAACATCATGACACTGCACTCCAACCTGGACAACAAAGTGTTGTCTCAAAAAATAAAATAAATAAAAAATAAAGGGAAAAAAGAAAACTGCAGAAAACCAAAGGCAAAGAGAAAAATCTTAAGATCTAGAAGCAACCAGAGGAAAAAAAGAAGTATTGCTTTCAAAACAATTAGACCAAGAGCTAACATTTCAACCTAAATGATAGAAACTAGAAGATGGAGAATTATCACACTTCTGAAAGAAAATAGCTGCCAAACTAGAATTCTATAACTTATAAAATTTTCCTTCAAGAATGGAAGTAAAATAATTTCTAGGCAAAAATTAAAGGAATGGTATTGGCAAACTGTACTAAAGGACACTCTAAAGAGTAATCTTCAGATAGGCAGAATTGATCCCAGGTAGATCCCAGGTAGAAGTACAGAAAAAAAGGAAAGAACAAAGAGAAACAAAGGCAGAAATCTAAATGAATATCAAACAATAGCAATGTCTTGTGGTGTTTAAAATGCACATAGAAATAAAATACTTGGCCGGGTACGGTGGCTCACGCCTGTAATCCCAGCACTTCGGGAGGCCGAGGTAGGCGGATCACGAGGTCAGGAGATCGAGACCACCCTGGCTAACATGGTGAAACCCCGTCTCTACTAAAAAAATACAAAAAAATTAGCCAGGCGAGGTGGCGGGCGCCTGTACTCCCAGCTACTTGGGAGGCTGAGGCAGGAGAATGGCGTAAACCCAGGAGGCAGAGCTTGCACTGAGCTGAGATCACGCCACCGCACTCCAGCCTGGGCGTCTGAGCAAGACTTCGTCTCAAAAAAATAAAAATTAAAAAAATAATAAATAAAATAAAATACTTGACAACAATAGCATATAAGTTGAGTGGTATATAAAATGAACTCGAAGTGTTTTAAGATCCTAAGATTATCAGCAAAAGAATAAAAGCATCAATTAAAATTTGCTTTCCAAATTAATACATAGATTCAATGCAATCAATCTGAATCCAAATCTCAGCTGCCTTTTCTGTAGAAATTTTCTAGCTGATTCTAAAATTTACTCTAAAATTGATAAAATGTATTTAAAGGACCCATATTAGCCAAAACAACTTTGAAAAAGAAAGTTGAAGGGCTAATAGTACGTGATTACAAGGTTATGAAGTTACAGTAATCCAGACAACATAGTATCAGTATAAATATAGGCAAATAGATCAATGAAATAGAATGGCACCAGAAATAAACCCATATACATATGAGAAGCTGATGTTTTTTATACACGTCAGTTAACACAAGTCAGTGCATTGGAAAAAGGAAAGTCTTTTCAACAATCGTGGAACAACTGGAATTCCATACGCAAAAAAAAGAAAAATAAAACTTGAACACATACCTCAAATTAATTCAAAATGAATTATAGAACTAAACTGAAAATATAAACTATCATATCTAGAAGAAATCACAGAAGAATGTGACCTTGGGTTGGGCAAAAATTTAAGTATGGCATAAAAAACACAATACATTAAAAAATAGATAAATTGGACTTTATCAAAATTAAGTCTTCTAGGCCGGATGTGGTGGCTCACACCTGTAATCCCAGCACTTTGGGAGGCCGAGGAAAGTGGATCACTTGAGGACAGTGGATCACTTGAGGTCAGGAGTTTGAGATCAGCCTGGCCAACATGGTGAAACCCTACCTCCGCTAAAAATACAAAAATTAGCTGAGCATGATGGCAGGTGCCTGTAAGCCCAGCTACTCAAAAGGCTGAGGCACCAGAATTGCTTGAACCTGGGAAGCAGAGGTTGCAGTGAGCCAAGATCATACCACTGCACTCCACCCTGGGCAACAGAGCGAGATTCTGTCTCCAAAAAAGGAGGAAAAAAAACAAAAGAAAGAAAAAAGAAAAGTCTGACACAGCCACACAGATGTGACTATGCAGAAACAGGTACTCAGGTAAGGAGCGAGCATCCATGGAGAATAATATGACCCTTGCTGTCAAAATAACAAACGTACCTACTCTCTGACCTACAATACCATTTCTAGGAATTTTCCCTATAGAAGTACTTGAATGTATTTAAAACTGTGTTAGTGTAAGGATTATTTATTGAAGCATGGTTTGCAATAGCAAAGTAGTAGAAACTTCAACATACATCAATAGGGAAGGTTAATTAAAATGATAGGAAATTCATGCAATGCAACTATTTTTTAAAAGGCAGGAGGAGCTCTTTATAGACAATGAAAAGATTTTCAGGATATATTTTAAAAGAACAGTATGTATATGTCACTAGATAAAGAAAGTGAGAGTAAAATAATGAAAATGAAAAGACTAGTCAGAGGCGGAGATGATATTTGCAACACATACCACAAAACACTTTATCAAGCAGAGTTCCATGGGAGGAAAAGAAACACTCTTTTGCAATGCAAAAAAGGGAAACTAAAAAAATATGGAAAGAGACAGGCATTTACAAGAGAAAATTCAAATGCCCAATAAACATAAAAATGTGCTCAATCTCATTAGTAATCAGGAAAATGTAAATTAAAACCTCCCACCACGATATACCATTACAGGTCAGCCGGGGTAAAAGTACAAAAGACCAACAAAACCAAGTGTTAGAGAGGATGTGTAGTAATAGAAACTCTAGCACACTGCTGCTGTGATTATAAACTAGTACAGCCACTTTGAAAACAGGTGGCAGCACCTACTGAAATCAAAGAGATTCACATTCTGAGACCCAGCAATTCCACTCCTAGGTATATAACCACCAGAAATATGTATGCTTATTCTCCAAGATACATGTAAAAAATAAGTGTTTCAAGCACCCTTATCCTTAACAGCCCAAAACTAGAAACAAACAAAACGTTCATCAATAGAAGAACAAGAGCCAGGCGCGGTGGCTCATGCCTGTAATCCCAGCACTTTGGGAGGGCAAGGTGGGCGGATCACCTGAGGTGGGGAGTTCGAGATCAGCCTGACCAACATGGAGAAACCCCATCTCTACTAAAAACACAAAAACAGCCAGGCATGGTGGTGCATGCCTGTAATCCCATCTACTTGGGAGGCTGAGGCAGGAGAATTGCTTGAACCCAACGTGGAGGTTGCAGTGAGCCAAGATTGCACCATTGCACTCCAGCCTGGGCAACAAGAGCAAAACTCTGTCTCAAAAACAAAAAACAGAACAAAAAGAAAAGCAAAAACAGAACAGATATATAAATTACAGAATATTCACACAAGAGTATACCCAGCAACACAAACGAGAGAACTACTATTTTTGTATTTTTAGTAGAGATGGGGTTTCTCCATGTTGGCCAGGCTGATATCGAACTCCCGACCTCAGGTGATCCGCACACCTCGGCCTCCCAAAGTGCTGGGATTACAGGCATGAGCCACCGCACCTGGCCCTTGTTCTACTATTGATGAACGTTTCAGTTGTTTCTAGTTTGGGGCTATTAATAAGGGCGCTTGAAACATTTTTTTTTTTTAAACATGTATCTTGGAGAATAAGCACACACATTTCATCCACGACATGGATGAATCTAACCCAAAAAAATATTAAACAAAAAGAAACCATTACAAAAGGACATGGAATATGAATCTAGTAACGTGACATGCAAAAAATGGTCTTTGGATTTGCATATCTAGGTGACCGAACTATAAAGCAAGGAGGCGATGACCATAAATCAGGATAGAATTTACCTTTGGGGAGAGGTTGTGATAGAGAGGACATGATTTATGGGGTGACACGGTGTTCTTTTTTATTTTTTGAGACAGGGTCTCACTCTGTAGTACAGGGTAGACTTCAGTGGTGTGATCATAGCTCACTGCAACCTCCAACTCCAGGTTGAAGCAATCCTCCCACTTTAGCCTCCCAAGTAACTGAGACTACAGGCACAGTTGGGTACCACCACACCAAGTTAATATGTAGAAATGTGGTCTCACTGTGTTGCCCAGGCTATTATCAAATCCTGGACTCAAGTGATCCTCCTGCCTCGGCCTTCCAAAAGTGCTGGGATTACAGGCGTGACCCACCATGCCCAGCCATGCAGCATTCTACTTCATGATCTGGATAATGGCTTTATAGTGTTCATTTAATAATTTATTTAGCAAAGCACTGTATGTTCTATTCTTTCCCATGTCTATTTCACCAAAAGGTGTTGTATTAAGGTATACAGTGAAAAATCCTGCTGCCCCTTACCCTTTTCTCCTACCATCCATTTCCTACATCCTCCCTGACATAAAACCACTTTTATTGGTTTGCTATCTATCCTTCCAAAATGTTTTAAATGCACATAAGGATTGATTGATTGATTGATTGATTGATTGATTGAGACAGAGTCTCCCTCTATCTCCCAGGTTGGAGTTCAATGGCCTGATCTCGACTCATTGCAACCTCCACCTCCCGGGTTCAAGCAATTCTCCTGCCTCAGCCTCCCAAGTAGCTAGGATCACAGGCATACACCACCACACCCAGCTAATGTTTGTATTTTTAGTAGAGGGAGGGTTTCACCATGTTGCCCAGGCTGGTCTTGAACTCCTGATCTCAAGGGAACAGCCCACCTTGGCCTCCCAAAGTGCTGGGATTACAGGTTTGAGTCACTGCTCTAGGCCAATTTTTTTTAAATTTTATATTTATAGGTACTTATCTATATTTATATTTTTTAAATTATTTATTATTAATTGCAGGTCTTGCTCTGTCATTCAGGCTGGAGTACAGTGGCACAATCATAGCTTACTATATAACCTCAAACTCCTGGGCTCAAGCAAATATATTCTTACCACTGCCACCCTGCATCTTTTCTTATACCTAAGATATAAGGATATTGTTTTTCTCTACCTTTTTGAGGGTTGGTTGGGTTTTTTTGGTTTGTCTTTTAGTCAACAATAGATCTTGGAGATCTTTACACATCTACAGTTGCATAGTTTTCCATTTTATCTACCATAGCTAGACCTCTTCTATTAATGGACATTTGAGTTGTATCTGTTCTTTCACTATTGCAAAGATACAATCAGTAAGTTTTCATATACATAATTTTATATGAAAGCACATATATCAGTAGAATAAGCCCCCAAAATGAGACTGCTGTGACAAAGCATGGGTACATTTGTAAGATATTGTCAGACTGAGCGCAGTGGCTCATGCCTGTAATCCCAGCACTCTGGGAGGCTGAGGCAGGCGGATTGCTTGAGTCCAGGAGTTCAAGACCAGCCTGGACAACATAGTGAAGCCCCATCTCTACTAAAAATACAAAAAATTAACCAGGCTTGGTGGCGCGTACCGTAGTCCCAGCTACCTAGGAGGCTGAGGTGGGAGGATCACTTGAGTCTGGGAATTAGTGACCAGTCTGGGCAACATGGTAAGACCTCACCTCTACAAATAATACAAAAGTTAGCCAGTTGTGCTGGCACATGCCTGTAGTCTCAGCTACTCAGGAGGCTGAGGTGGAGGTTGCAGTGAGCTGTGATCATGCCACTGCACTCCAGCCTGGGAGATAGAGCAAGATCTTGTTTCAAAATAATAATAAAATGTTTACCTTAAAGCTGCCTCCTTCATAGTGAACTGTAACCTAACTGGGTGTATAAACAGACTATAACCTGCTCTTGTGCCAATCACCAAGTTTCAGCTAATCAAAAATGGCCAGTTGTTCAAATCATGATCAAATAAGGCAACACCAAGCTAGCTACAGTGTCTCATGCCTATAATCCTAGCACCTCGGGCAGACCACGGAAAGAGGATCGCTCGAGGCCAGGGTCTCGCTCTGCCAGCCAGGCTGGAGTATAGTGTTCTGATAATAGCTCACTGCAGCCTTGACCTCCTGGGCTCAAGCTATCCTCCCTCCTCAGCCTTTTGAGTAGCTGGGATTATTTTTTCAGTCCCGCACCTAATTTTTTTTTTTTTTTTTTTTTTTTTTTTTTGTAGAGACGAGGTCTCATAATGTTACCCAGGCTGCTCTTAAATGCCTGGTCTCAAGTGATCTTCCCATCTCAGCCTCCCAAAGTGCTGGGACTACAGGCATGAGTCACCATTCCTAGCCTTGTTCACCTTACTTGCACATCTTTCTTTGGAGTTTTGGTTCTTTTCTTGTTTCTAGTTCTTTTCTGTATTTGGAAGATTAGCTCTTCTTCCGTACTCTATGATGAGTTGCAGCTATCTTTCCCCAGGATGCCATTTGCTTTTGTTTTGTTTTGGTAGAAATGGGGTCTCACCATGTTGCCCAGGCTGGTCTCAAACTCCTGGTCTCAAGCAATCCTCAGCCTCCCAAAGTGCTGGGATCACAGGTGTGAGCCACTGTACCCAGCTATGCCATTTGCTTTTTACCTTATGGTATATATTTTGTTTTGCCAAGCGGAGGGATTTTGGGTTTTTTGCAATGTGGTCAAATTTACAAACTTTCACTTTTAGATTCTAGCTTTTGAGTCATAGCTAGAAAGGTCTTCCCCATTCTAAGCATATACAGGAATTCTCCCTTGGCAGGTAACTCTGTAGGAAAGAAAGGGGAGTGGGAGGAAGATAGTCTTCCATGTCTTCTAGTACTTTTATAACTTCAGTTTTTACACTGAAATCATCAATCCATTTGGAATTTATCTTGGTCAACAATGTAAGATGTGGATCCAACTTAATACTCTCCCTGAGCATAACCCAGTTTCCTGACCATTTATTTGATAGTCTATTGTTGGTTACCTGCTAGTTTTGCTTTGCATTTCAATTCGAATTTTCCAGTAGCAAGATTAATAATTTATTGCCCAGAGGAGATTATTTCAAGCTAACCTCATTCTGTGTCCTGATAAACAGTATTTCTCTTTCTGCAATGAGTTCTGCCCTCAGTGAAAGTAAGGAGAGCCTGATTCCTCTGCTGAAGAACAGGAAATGTGTAACCCAAGTCATAGACCAGCCTCGAATCTCTAAGAGGCCCCAGAGGTCAGTACTGTGTTCTTTGGTTTTCAGATTAGTCAACTAAAGATGCATGTTTCTTGTACCAAAAAGTGCTGGTTATGAAGTTCCACTAAATTCTAAAATTAGTTGAACCAAGAAGTTGGTTTGCAAGTAATACCTAATAACACTTTCAATTTATTTTATTTTATTTTATTTTTTTTAAACTGAGTCTCACTCTGTCACCCAGGCTGGAGGGCAGTGGCATGATCTTGGCTCACTGCAACCTCTGCCTCCCGGGTTCAAGCGATTCTCCTGCCTCAGCCTCCCGAGTAGCTGGGACTACAGGCACGCACCACCACACCCAGGTAATTTCTATATTTTCAGTAAAGACCAGGTTTCACAATGTTGGCCAGGCTGGTCTCAAACTCCTGACCTCAGGTAATCCACCTGCCTCGGCCTCCCAAAGTGCTGGGATTACAGGCGTGAGCCACCGCACCCAGCCTTCAATTTATTCTTGCGTTGTATTTTTCCCCCACTGTATTACTTTGCCCCATCCAAAGGCAATGAAAGTGTATTTCAACGAGAGAGGCATATTATTAAACAAGGTTGTGACGACATTACAAATATATTTTTCCACTGAATTTAATGGACACAAGCAGAGTAACAAACAATGGCACATAAACAGGGTCAGATGCACAGACTGGAAAGGAACGCAGGAAGAACATCAGTCATAAAGCCAGAGAGCCAAGTGGCTAATTTTCTCCAAAAGGTATTTTTCACTTCCTCTTTTATTTAACTCCCATTGCTGAGTCCCTCTCCCATGGGTCAAGCTCCATGCTAACCCCTATTTAGGTGTAGGTGGATTCCGTTTGGAAAGAATCTTTCAACAATAAACAGCTAAAGAGAAATCATTTTCTTTCAGTGGTATACGATAGTGGAAAGGCACTGGAAGAAGAATTTGAAAACTTAACGCTTTAATTACCGGAACACCAGAAAAAGTCATTGAATTCTTTTTCAAACGAATTCCCTTATCTATAACATCAAGGAACATCTCATCCATCTACACTCACTGTTTAGGATTCAGTGACTAAATATGTACAGGAAGGCTTTTCAAAAACATACAAAAATACGATTCAGATTGTCAGATTGTCAAGGTTAGGGAGAAACACAAAGGTTCTAGGCGAATGTCTTTGCCTCAACTATATGAAAGCTGCCAGTCTGAGAGCCTCAGGCAGGGGCAGGATGGAATTAGAACTCTGACCTCCTGATGCAGAATTCACTGCTCTTCCCCAGCTTTCCAATGTTAGAGGCCATTGGGAAGCTGACAGTGAAGCAAGAGCATTGCTCACACAGTCACTGGTATGGCATGGCCCATATCCCAGTTGGGCTCAGACGAGAGGTCCAGTCCATAGTTCCGTGTGCCACCGATGTAACCTAAGGCAAGAAGGTCCCTCTCCTCCCTCTGGGCCCTGGTTTCCTTTTTTTTTTTTTTTTTTAGATGGCAGTCTTGCTCTGTCACCCAGGCTGGAGTACAGTGGTATAATCTTGGCTCACTACAACCTCCACCTCCCAGATTCAAGCGATTCTTATGCCTTAGCTTCCCAAGTAGCTGGGATTACAGGTGTCTGCCATCACTCCTGGCTAATTTTTGTACTTTTAGTACAGACAGGGTTTCACCATTTTGGCCAGGCTGGTCTTGAACTCCTGACCTCAGGTGATCCACCCACCTCGGCCTCCCAAAGTGCTGGGATTATAGGCATGAGCCACTTCGCCCAGCTCTGGATTCCTTATCAAACTTAAAGGGTTGGACAACATGGGCTCTATGTGCCTTTCAGGCAATATCCTAAAATATTAAGGCAAATTTGCAAACACACACACCCCCCCCATTACCACCTGAAACAGAACAGGTGTTTCTGATTATTTAAATTTCCAAACCAACCCTCATCTTCCATGACTTCTCATTCCTTTGGACCAAGTCAAATTCAAGTTTCTTCTCTTGACACTGAAGATACTACCACTACTACCAAACCTCACTGCCCTGAGGCCTTGCCACCATTTAACTGGGCTCCCTGCTTCTAGCCTTGTCTCTGGCTGTTCTCCACAAGGCAGCTACAGGGAACAAGCTAAAGGAGGTCAGATCACATTGCTCCTCTGCTCAGGACCTTCTAATGGCTCCCACCTCAGCCAAAGTCAAATTGTTTATAGGGCCTACATGACCTGCCCTCCATCTCTTCCAATTCTCAGACATTTTCTTCTATTCCTCTCCCCATTGGGTCCAGTGATGGGTCTCTTGACTATTCTTGCCAGCACCTTCTTCAGGCCTCTGCACACACACGCGCTCCCATTACCTGAACAGTCTTCCTCGGTTATCAAATGGCTCCTTCACATCATTACTCAAATGTCACCTTCACAGGAGAGCCTTCACTGATCAGTCACTTTTTTTTTTTTTTTTTTTGTTGAGACAGAGTCTCGCTCTGTCGCTCAGGCTGGAGTGCAGTGGCCGGATCTCGGCTCGCTGCAAGCTCCGCCTCCCGGGTTCACGCCATTCTCCTGCCTCAGCCTCCTGAGTAGCTGGGACTACAGGCGCCCGCCACCTCGCCGGACTAGTTTTTTGTATTTTTTAGTAGAGATGGGGTTTCACTGTGTTAGCCAGGATGGTCTCGATCTCCTGACCTCGTGATCCGCCCGTCTCGGCCTCCCAAAGGGCTGGAATCACAGGCTTGAGCCACTCACCATTTTTGTTTTTAAGATAGGGTCTTGCTCTGTTCCCCAGGCTAGAGCTCAATGGCACGATCAGCTCCCTGCAGCCTTGAACTCTCGGGCTCCAGTAATCCTCCCACCTCAGCCTTCAGAGTAGCTGGGACCACTGGTGCATTGTACCACCACACCCAGCTCTGATTACTCACTGTAATTTTGTTTATTTATAAGACAGTCCTGCCCTGTCACCCAGGAGTGCAGTGGCACAATCTTGACTCGTGACCTCTGCCTCCTGACTTCAAGTTATTCTTGTGCCTCAGCCACTCAAATAGCTGGGATTGCAGGCGTGCACCACCATATCCAGGTAATTTTTTCGTGTTTTTAGTAGAGACGGGGTTTAGCTATATTGCCCAGGCTGGTCTTGACCTCTTGAGCTCAGAGTGATCAACCCACCTTGTCCTCCCAAAGTTCTGGGATTACAGGCGTGAACCACTGTGCCTCGCCTGATTACTCACTTTAAAATTACCTCCCTACACACACACACACACACACACACACACACACACACACCCCTTATCCCCTTTGCCCCATTTACCTCCATAACACTTATATTTTCCTTGTTTATTGCCTGTCTTGCTTCACTGCAAAATGTGCTCCATGAGGGCAGGGATGGTCGGTTTTGTTTGCTGCTGTATCCCCAGTGCCTAGAACGGTATGTAGCACATAGTAGGTACTTGACAATTATTTGTTACTGGGCTGGGTGCAGATTACTCCCCTGTAATCCTAGTACTTTGGGAGATGGAAGCAGGAGGATCACTTGAGGTCAGAAGTTCGAGACCAGCCTGGGCAACATAGCAAGACCCCATCTCTACTAAAAAAAAAAAAAAAAAATGTTAAAAAATAGCCAGATGATGGGGTCCCACGCCTCTAATCCCAGATATTTGGGAGACTGAGGTGGGATAATCACTTGAACCTGGAAGACTGAGGCTGCAGTGAGCCATGATCGTGCCACTGCACTCTAGCCTGGGTGACGGTGTGAGACTCTGTCTCAAAAAAAGTATTTTTTTTACTAAATTCTAGCCACAAGGAAATTGAATAACACAACTGAACTAGTTTACTTAACTACCTGCACAAAGGAAAGAGAGTAAGAACTTGAGTAGGTTGGTGTGACACCACACTTTGGGGGCTGCTGTTTGAAATCAGAGGGGTGCATTTGCCCGCACACACATGTTTAACGAAAACAGGAAGAGAAACTAGACAGAAAAGGTAATATAATCATTTACCTAAGCTGAGAAGAGTTTGTAGGCAGATGTGAGCCAGACAATTGCCACTAAGTGTGAAAAAGGGCTTCCAGGCCTGGCATCGTGGCTCACGCTTATAATCGGCCTGGCGTGGTTGCTCATGCCTATAATCCCAGCACTTTGGGAAGCCAAGGCAGGTGGATCACTTGAGGCCAGGAATTTGTGACCAGCCTGGCCAACATGGTGAAACCCCGTTTCTACTAAAACTACAAAAATTAGTCAGGTGTGGTGGCGCCAGCTACTCAGGAGGCTGAGGCAGGAGAATTGCTCAAACCCGGGAGACAGAGGTTGCAGTGAGCCGAGATCGTGTCATTGCACTCCAGCCTGGGTGACAAAGCAAGACACTGTCTCAAAAAAAAAAAGAGGGGGGGCCTTCCAGCTGTCAGGAAAGTTCAGGGGCTATATCCGTGAATGGAGGAACATTTGTTGATTTCAGTGATCCCGGAATCAATATAGGTATTAGAATAAACACAGATATAGAGGAGGATCAAGAAGGCAAGATTAAATATTTACCTTGTGCTCACAATACATGCATTAGCAGAGCACAGAAGTTGGGGAGACACTAGGGATTTTGCTGTGTACACACAGATTACAGATTACGAGCAATTATTGCCTCTCCTCTGTTAACTCCACTGGACTCTATCCCTGGTGTCAGGGTTGCCTTCAGTTTCACAACTGTGTTTGCCTAGCTCATGGCAGGACACACAGTTGAATCTGCTCTGACCACAAATATAAAGTACCTGAGAAAGGAACAATGGGAGTCCAGTGAAGTTCCTGAGAAGTTCCTGAGAAATGAACAATGGGAGGGCCTATGGGAGTCATTAATGAGTGAGTGTCTTCCTGGGATGGTGTAGTCAGTCACGACTGTGCAGGCCCCCCACCCATGTGCATTATGAGGAAAGGCACATCAGACACTCCTAAACAACCCAACAGGAAGCTACCCTTCCTTCAACACATGCGCACACGGCACCTATGGTCACAGCCAGGTCACTGTGGGAATAGTTTTTGTATTGCTGGGGTCTGCTTTGGAAAAAGCTGTGTCTGGCCAGGTGTGGTGGCTCACGCCTATAATCCCAACACTTTTGGAGGCCGAGAAGGATGAATCACTTGAGGTCAGGAGTTCAAGACCAGCCTGGCTAACATTGCGAAACCCCGCCTCCACTAAAAATACAAAAATTAGCTGGGTGTGGTGGTGGGTGCCTGTAATCCCAGCTACTCATGAGGCTGGGAAAGGAGAATCACTTGAACCTGGGAGGTGGAGGTGGAGGTTGCAGTGAGCCAAGATCACGCCATTGCACTCTGCACTCCAGCCTGAGCAACAGAGCAAGACTCCATCTCAAAAAAAAAAAAAAAGAAAGAAAAATCTGTCATGCATTCCCCCTTTCTCACCATTATGTCCACCTTCCTCTTTGGCCTCTTCCATCTCCTCTCCTCCCTCTCAGGTCCAGTCATATTCCTCTCTCACTTCTAATTCTCTCTCAATTTCCAGCGACGATCACAGCATGCGACACATTTGAGTTGGAAACATTAGTTAAAAGAGAGAGAAGAGAAGGAGGGGGAAGGGAGGGAGGGACGTAGGGCAAGAGAGGGAAAGTGGAAGAAGGAAGGAAACTATTTCCTCTGGGCGTCTTCCATTTCTGGAGTCTGAACAAATTAGTATTCATTTAGTTAATTAATTTACTTACATCCAAGCTTATCTAAAAAGAAGATTTAACTAAAATATACATAAAATACACTAAGGCAACAAAAACCAGAGGAAAGATGAAACAAAGGAACAAAAGTGTTAAAGCAAACTAAATATGGCCCAAGGACACCGTACTTCTATATTTGAGTCCTTGTGGATAAACTGTAACCTAGCTTAACAGACAGAATTGAAAACCTAACTTAGGAGTCTGAGCCTGTAACAATAGCTATGTCTTGGCCAATCCAAGTGTGACAAGAAGCGGCCATACTTCAACCATTCATACACTGCTGAGGGTTCAAAATGTGTTCAAATAAGGCATACGCCGAACTGTAACCAATCCAGCCATTCTGTACCTCACTTCCAATTTCTGTACGCCATTTCTCTTTGTCTATGAATCTTCCCCCACGTGGCGGTGCTGGGGTCTCTGGGAATCTGCTGTGATTCTGGGGACTGCTCGATTCACGAATTGTTCATTGATCAGTTAAACTCCTTTAAATTCAGCTGAAGTTTTTATAAATAGGGACAGAATACAAAACGGAATAAAAAATGTGGCTAATGCAAAAACACATACCAAGAAGTGGTGTTCCCTTAACCCATGTATGCCTGGTGTTCCATTATTGGAACACTAAGCATGTGGGAGTTGTTTACATCCTACTGCTCAAGGTCACCACCAAGCTCTGATTTTTCACATCTGCAGTTCAAAAAATCGCAACCTCCAGCATAAATGGGTTAAGAAAGCAGGCCACAAATTGAACTATAAATTTTGTAGCTTAAAACTATGAAAACATAAATCTCAGGGTCTGATTAAAAAAAATTGAGAAACACATACGTGACCTGATGCCAACCCAAGATAGATTTTTTTTTTAGATAAAATGAACAATATCTCAACAATTAACAATGTCTTTAGAATGGGTAAAGTGACAGGTGTCACAGAACTTCGAAGATTCCTCAAGGAAAACCATAGGCTTATCTCCATAGAGCCTTTTACTTTGAGACAGAGTCTTGCTCTGTTGCCCAGGCAGGAGTACAGTGGCATGATGATCATAACTCACTGCAGCTTCAACTTTCTGGCCTCAAACGATCCTCCTGCCTCAGCCTCTGGAGAGCTGGGTCTTCAGGCACATGCCACCAGGCCTGGCTAATTTTTTATTTTCTATAGAGATAGGGTCTCACTTTATTGCCCAGGCTGGGCTTGAACTCCTCGGCTCAAGTGATCTTCCCACCTCGGCCTCCCAAAGTGCTAGGATTACAGGCATGAGGCACCACATCTTGCCAGAGCCATTTATCATCAGCAATTCTATGGAAGTCCAGGCCCCAGACATCTGCTGCTCTGGCATATCCTATGCAAACTTGTAACTCATAGGCAAGGTTTGTTTAGCCGGGACTGTGTTTGTGATTTTGCCACTGCTGTTATTTTAAAGTCAATACACTTAGGAGGGGTCAGCATGCCTCCATTCCTCCTCCTCTATTGTTTTTAATACTGTGGCTTCCTACATTAATGTTACATAACTGGGTCCTAAAGGCATTGCCCTGGAGACCCCAGACATTCATCTATTTATTCAATGGATATTTTTGAGCACCTTTTATTGCACTCTTCTACATAAACGAACAACACATCCTACTTCAGGAGCTTAAATTCTAGGGGAATGAAACTGGCAATAGATAAGTAAAATTATATGGTATATCAGATCGGTAAGTATTACAGAAAAAAAAGCAAGAAAAGGCAAGAGAGTGCTAGAGGAAGGAATTTTTATGGAGCCAGTGAAGTCCTCACTGAGGTCACATTTGAGTAATGACCTGAAAGGTCAGGGAACCGTAGCTATCTGAAGAAACAGCAAGAGCAGAGGCGCTGGCGTAAGGAGTGGTTTGCCTTGCTGGAAGAACAGCACAGGAGTTAACATGCCCAGAGCAAAACAGCAAGGAGGAGTGGAGAGTACTAAGAGAAAGAGGAAATGGTAGACGGGCAAAACAAATCACATGTACCCTATAGGGTCACTGTAGGTACTTCAGAGTGTGACCAAGCACCCCCACTTTGTTTTTTTTCTTTTTTTTTGAGACAGAGTTTTGCTCCTGTTGCCCAGGCTACAGTGCAATGGCACGATCTTGGCTCACTGCAACCTCCGCCTCCTGGGTTCAAGCGATTCTCCTGCCTCAGCCTCCCAAGTCGTTGGGATTATAGGCGCACGCCACCATGCCCGGCTAATTTTTGTATTGTTAGTAGAGACAGGGTTTTACCATGTTGGCCAGGCTGGTTTTGAAATCCTGACCTCAGGTGATCCTCCCAGAGTGCTGGGATTATAGGCATTAGTCACTGTGCCCTGTCTCCAAGTACCCCCATTTTTCTAGAGTATAAACCAAAAACAAATTCTAAGGCTGCCCCCCTCCAAACATTTGAATGGACCCTTCCTCTCAGCCAAAGGCATTCTAGAGTTAACCTGGAAATCTAGTTCAGGCCATGATGGAAGAGGGGGCAGGATATGCCTCATTATATCCCTCCAGCATTAACACCAACATGGACCCTAAGTCTGACAAGAAACATTTACAGTCTATTCTCACTAAGCCTGATACTCGGAGGCTCATCTGCATAAAACCTAGGTCTTCACAATCCCTCATAGGAACCCAGACATTCCTTTCTACTGATAACTCTTTCAACCAACTACCAATCTACCTATGACCCTTTCAGATCCAGCCAGCGTAGATCTTACACATATTGACTGATGTATTATGTCTCCCTAAAATGTGTAAAAGCAAACTGTACTCTGACCACCTTGGGCACCTGTCATCAGAATCTCCTGAGGCTGTCACAGTACGTCTTTAACCTTGACAAAGTAAACTTGCTAAATTGAGATCTGTCTCATTGACTTCACAATGGTTCACAAAGCTTTCATTACTTCCCCTCCCCCACCCTTTCTCTGGCTCCCTGTTTCCTAATTAGTACTTCAGAAGTACAAATATAACCTTTCACCTCCTATCCCACCAGACATTTCCTACAGGGCAAGTTCTTCCAACTTTATGTTCCAAGACAGATCTCTCCTGGAGAGCTGACAGATTTGCAAACCAAAACATGCTCACCAGGGAACTTCCACCCTCCAAGCAGGCATTTGAAAGCGTATCTGCTGTGGCCACTTTTACAACTTACTTCTGCCTAGGAAAGCGCCAACTCAACTGCCCCACGGCTAAAACACCAAGCTAGCAGGGAAACCCCGCCCTTGCTCATTTCTTTCCTTACCTTTTAAAAATGCCTGCTTTCTGCTCCACAAGTGAAGCCACAGAGCAGGACATCTGTACGTTTCCCCCAAGCTATAGTAGCTTCAGAATAAATTCATTTGTTTTGTATCAGGCCTCGTTCTTGTTAACTGGACTCTGCATGTCAACAACTAACCCACCTTTTAGTTATGATGTTGGTAGCCTGTACAGGGAAGCACTGTGCACTACAGGTCGGCCTGTTCCTGAGCTACTGGGCAAGGTATGAGGTTACCTGGGAGTACCAGCTGCTGGTGGCTAGTGAACCCCAAGATGGGAACATTAGGGAATTTCCCAGCACCTACCAAAAATGCTTTTGTTTTGGGGGTACCTCCCTATTGCCTCCCTGCATGATATTTGCTGCCTTCAACACTTTGCTGATACAAAGCAAGTGAACTCCAAAAAAGAAAAACAAAAAGCTGGTAAACTTCAGAACTAAGTCGGTCAGGAGTGCCCCCGACCACCCTCTGCCTCTTTTGGGATGTCACTGAAACCCTGACATGCTTAGGACCTGGCTGCTAGTGATACCATTTGAACATTTTTGTTTGCATATACAGAGTAAGGGTTAAAGAAAGGAGACAAAAAGTGGCTCAACAGTCAAAGACAGGTTTATCATGGAGAATAAACCTGAGAGGGGCTTCTGGCCAATGTAGGTCAGGGCGTTCTCTTACAGACTAAGGGTATTTAAGGGTTTAGTGAGGGAGAGCTTGTCACAGGTTCAGAATGTTTCTGGGTGGAAGAAAGTTTTATTGCAGGGTTGGCATATTTCCAGTTTTAGGGGGGTTTATTTCGGGTTTAGAATGTTTCTGGTCAGAGGTATCATCTGTGGTTTATGATCTTGCCAGCATGAGCCATTAGGTTGATTTTTGGGGGCTGGATTTAGGTGGTTTTTAATCGAGGGGAACTTAAAATGGCAGTGTTTGTCCAAGATGGTGACGCTCCTGCTCTATTATGTAGCACCATAGAAGCTCTGCTCAGATGGGACTCAGATGTCCATGGAGCCATTTTGGAAATGGACTGGAGGATTCAGGCTCTCACCCAGCCAGGGATTTTGTTTTGAAGTGCACCATTTGTTTGTGTGAATGTATGGCTTTGTGTATGGGCCCCGATTTCTTTTCTTTTCTATCTTCAACTTCACCCTTCTAATTACTGTCATTCAAGAAAAATGAGACAAGTCTCAATCATTTTAGGAGATTTATTTGCCAAAGTTTAGGACACAGGCCCATGACACAGCCTCAGGAAGTCCTGACAACATGTCCCCAGGATGGTCGGGGCACAGCTTGGTTTTATACATTTTAGGGAGACGTGAGGCATCAATCAATATATTTAAGAAGTACATTGGTTCCATCCAGAAAGGCAGGGAGGGGGCTTCCAGGTCTCGGGTCCCTGTGACAAATGGCTGCATTTTTTGAGTTTCTGATAAGCCTTTCCAAAGAAGGCAATCAGAATATGCATCTATCTCAGCGAGCAGAGGGATGACTTCGAATAGAATGGAGGACAGATTTGCCTGGAGCAGTTCCCAGCTTGAAGGGGCCCAAGATACTTTCCTTTCACATTATCAGCTTTACTTACACTATCAGTCACTTACAGTGTTACTCCTCTGGGCAGCAGGCACCCTTTGCTCCCTCTGGCTGGAAACAATTCAGTTTGACTGGCAACTTGCAGAGGTGAGAGGAACCCATCCCACTAGACCTGGGGTGCTGAGGCTTATCACAGGCAAAAGTCTAGCCCATCTGCAATGCCACCTCCTGAATGAGACACAGCTATTACTGTTTAAGCTGATCCGTTCTCAAAAACTGGACAGGGCTGTGACCACCTTCATGAGTACTCATAGCTCCTTCTGTAGCCTGTTAAACATATATACTTAGCCAACCTGTCGTATCTGGTTATGATTGGCAGTGGGGAACATACCTGACAACTAGGAATTTGGGAAATGCCTCCGACAGCCCTGAAAGACATGTACAAACAAATTAAAGTTATGTCTGACCCCACATTGGCGCTAGACCAAGGATTAGCATCCTGACTCAGGACAGGACCATTCTGGTGGTAAAGCTACTTGTAACAGTGGCCCCAATTACTAGGATTGGCATATCCCTCCATTGTGGAGCTTACTGCTGTTGCATCCTCTATCTGGGAAAACAAGGCAAGCTCTTTCAGAGACCTTCTAGACCAGCAGTCCCCAACCTTTTTGGAACCAGGGACTGGTTTCATGAAAGACAATTTTTCCATAGGATGGGGTGAAGGGGAGGGGAGGATGGTTTTGAGTTGAAAATGTTCCACCTCAGATCAGGCATTAGATTATCACAAGGAACAGACAGCCTAGATCCCTCGGATGCGCAGCTCACAGTAGGTTTTGTGCTCCTGCGAGAATCTAATGTTGCAGCTGATCTGACAGAAGGCAGAGCTCAGATGGTGATGCTCGCTAGCCCACCACTCACCTTCTGCTGTGCGGCCTGGTTTCTAACAGCCCACAGACTGGTACTGGTCTGTGACCCAAGGGCTGAGGACCGCTGTTCTAGACCTCACACCATAATGCTCCTAACAGTATCATCTGTAAGTTCATGTACTTGTGAATATTCCCAACTCCAAGTAGATCAGTTCCATTCTGATGTCCAATGACTACACCCTCCTTTCAGCAGAAAGCAGCCAGAATGAATATGGCATCCAGATCCCATAGAAATGGGAGGGAACTTGGGGTTGGGGAACTGTAACCGAGTACCCCAATTTATCTAAGAGGTGGTTTCTTCTTCTCTCTCTTCTTTTGCTTCCCTGGCTCCCTGTCTCCCACCTAAGCCCTTCAGAAATGCAAATATAAACTTTCACCTCTAGCCTCACCAAAGATTCCCTAAGCAGCAAGTTATTCTAACCTTGTGCTCCAAGACAGATCTCTCCTTGAGAGCTGATAGTCCATGGGCAGACCACCAAGGCAGACCTGCCACGGAACTTTCGACTCCAGGACGAGGCCTCACAACTTTTACCTTGTGGGGATGGCCTCCGAACTTCCACCCTCTAGGAGTTGCCCTGGAACTTTCAACCACCAGGAGGGCATGTCAAAAGCATGCCTGTTTGGAATCTTTTACAACTTACTTCTGCTCAGGAAGGCGCCACGACCGGTGCCTGAGGACAGAGTCACCCCTTCCCTAGCCCTCTCTAAAACATAAACAAAGGCATGAAGAGTGTTGCAATGAACATAAGAAAAATACATAAAACCTGAACAGGGCATTCCCTGAGCAGGGCTACAGCAACTGTTGGCCGGAAGACATGCAAGCAGCAGGTATAGAACTGTCATCCCATTCCTTTTTAGCTGTGCACCGAACACACAGCTCTGAGCGCAACCACTTCCTCGTAAGCCCTCCAAGATAAATTAGCTGCAAGGCTAGTTCCAGAAGTGACCGGAAAGTAACTAAACCAATTCCTGTGATTATCATAATCCACTGAAAAAATGGTTAAGAGCCAGGGGACCCTGGAGAACAATAGCCCTTTTTTCTGGCCCGAAAGTGTTTCCACTCGTCCCAGCAGTTAGGGCACCTGCACAGGCAGTGCCCTCAACAGGTGGCCCAAGTCTCTAAGAAGTACTGGTATAGAACAGAAGAGGGCCCCAGTCACCCCAGCGCTGCCACCCACTGGGTGGGTAACCCAGGGCAAGTCATTCCTCTAGGAGTCACAGTTACTCATCTCTCAACTGAGGGTTTTACTTTGCTTTGGAGATAGAGTCTCGCTTTGTTGCCCAGGCTAGAGTGCAATGGCACGAGAGACAACCTCACTGCAACCTCCACCTCCCAGGTTCAAGCAATTCTCTTGCTTCAGCCTCCCAAATAGCTGGGATTACAGGTGCGTGCCACCACACCCAGCTAATTTTTTGTATTTTTAGTAGAGACGGGGTTTCACCATGTTGGCCAGCGTGGTCTCAAACTCCTGACCTCAGGTGATCCACCCGCCTTGGCCACCCAAAGGCTGGGATTACAGGCATGAGCCACCATGCCTGGCCTTCAGCTGAGGATTTTATAAGGAGTCAATGAAATTATGAAGTGAGGAACACAGCCCAGTTTATAATGGGGACTCAATTCATGTTGTCCTTTGCCCTGCTCCATACGAGTTGACCAGGGGCAGCCTGCCGTCTCTCCAGCACACTTGACTGCTGTGCTTTCTGACTTGCCTGTCAGTCCAAAGGTACTGCCTGAGGAAGTCCAAAACGCCTCTGTCCATGAACAAGGCCAGTGAAACCTACTCCACGGCTCCATTCACTTATTTCTAAGGAAAGTCAGCTGCATCTGTGCCCCCGACGCCCCTCAGTGCCCGGCCCTTGCCCAAATACACCCCCGACCAAGGAGAAAGCCCGGAGAAGCCTCCATGGCAGGAGGGCAGAGAAAGCTCCAGAAAGAGGCCCAGGCCTGGCTGAGCTCTCATGAGGACACAGGTGCCTGGAAACTTAGTAAAAGTTCTCTCAATTTCTCTCTCCACCAAATAAAGAAAGTGCGTGGTTTCCCAAGAGTGCTTCATGTTTCAAGAAAAATAGAGAGGAAATTCCTCTGTGGAAGAGAACAGTTGTCCTGGGTGTTTCATATGCAGGCAATTCCTCTGGGTTTAAAGAATGTGACTTGCCCAAGGTCTCCATCTAGTTTGGGAGAGGTGGGAATAGGTCACTTTCCCGGTACAAAGAGGATTTTGACACACTGCTGTGGGGGTCCTTTGCTGATTCCCCCACTCTCTCTCAGCCACCTCCCAGGGCTGTGGAAGTTGGAAAGAGGCTGGGGAACCAACTGACAGAGATCAGAGAGCCACAAAGAGAAACTGAGTCACACGAAAGACAAAGCCAAGAAGGATCTAGAAAGTCAGGCTGTTGTCCAGGCACAGTGGCTCATGCCTGTTATCCCAGCACTTTGGGAGACCGAGGAGGGAGGATACTTGAGGCCAGGAATTTGAGATCAGCCTGGGCAACAGAGCAAGACCTTGTCTGTATTTAAAAAAAAAGAAAAGAAAAGAAAAATGTTTAAGTCAGGCCGCTGACATCAGTGGAGGCACCTGGGGCCCAGACCTCTCCTCAAGGTTCCCTCATAATGATCCTGCATTGCTTGAAATAACTTGACTCTAGTCCTTCCACCCAAGGAAGCCCTGGGTGAGTTCACCCTCTCATTTCCAGTTTCCGTCTGAAGGACCAACACCAGGCCACCTGACCTCCTCTGCCTGTGCAGGATGAATACCCCACCCCGTTCTTGGCCTCCTGGCTTCTCTTTTCACACTCATTATGCCCCAAAAGTGTTCTGCTCAGTCATTACCGTAGATATCAGATAACAGCACAATGGCTGAGGGGTCTTTTGGGTCACATATGCCGAACTTCAGCGTATCCAAAGTCTCCTCCCACGCACGTTTGTGAAAAGTACTTGACTCTCCTCTATGGGCGTCTCCTCGACATTCAGTTTTTATCAGTTTCAACTCTAGACACTGCATGTTTCCTGACCTCAAACCCAAGTTCAGCTGCATTTCATCTTACTCAGCTCCATAGCCATTGACGGTGTCCCCAGTGGCCCCATCATCCTGTCCCTGCAGCCTTATACCCTCAGAATTTCAGAGTCATGAGGGAGCATACGTGTCACTGAATCCTCACAACGCTTGAATCCCCTTTGCCGCCATTAGTGGAGTCTGTCCTTTCTGACTAGAAAGGAGGTAAAGCTCCTGCAGCCCGGGGAGACCCCACCACAGCTCCTGGGCACCGAAATGAGTCCTCCTTACCTTCCTGTCCTGCCCTTGGAACCGTAGTCAGTCCCCTGCCTCTTCCTCGGCACAGCCCTTCCAGGGTTAAGGCACTTGGGCGTAGCTCCTGTGTTGTTTCCTGTCTCCTCCAGACTAACCATGTCCAGTTCCTCTCACCTCTGCTCAGACACATCCGTATTCAATCCCCTCACTATCTTACTCACGCCTCTCTAATCATGTGCTGGGCTCACACTGCTCCTCGGGCTTTAACATGCCTTCAAATCACCTGGGCTCTCATCAGTACTCACTTTTGGATT
The DNA here is from genome assembly GCF_008728515.1 of Papio anubis. Lineage (NCBI taxonomy): Eukaryota > Metazoa > Chordata > Mammalia > Primates > Cercopithecidae > Papio > Papio anubis. The sequence continues at coordinate 129,358,664 of NC_044982.1, forward strand.
CCTCAGGTCTGGGGTGGGGCCTGGCAGTCTGAGTTTCTGACAGCTCCCAGGTGAGGCCGATGCTGCAGGTCTGCTGCCACTGAGTAGCAAAGCTTCCACTTCGGATCGCCCTTTTACTTGGAATCTCCTGGAGCTTGTTAGAAGCCCTAGCCCAGACCACCTGCATGAGATTCTGCAGTTCAACAAGATCCACAGATGCACCGTATACTCTTTAATGTTTGAAAAATTAGAGCAGAGGTTGGCAACTACGGCCGCACATTAGAATCACCTGGAAAGCTGGAAACCATCCCAAGGCCCACCAGCACCCCAGGCCAATTACATCAGCAAGTGTGGTCTAGGCGTCGGCAGCCTTGTAAAGCTCTCCGGGTGATTCCAGTGTGCAACCAGGGCTGAAAGCGCTGCGGCAGAGCCTTCACATGCAGGCTCTACCTTTGAAACCATGGTCTTAGAAAGACAGGACATGGTCTATTCCTTCAAGCTTCTCCAGTCATAGGCTTAAGTCCTAACCACTCTGGGCAGCCATCCACATTATCAGCTTGAGGCATTACAGAATAGCAGTTAGGAGTTCTATTCTGGAGTCAGACCTGGATCTGAATCTTAATTCTAGCATTTATTAACCGTGTCACCTCAGAAAATTTACCGCATTTCTCTGTGCCTCAGTTCCGTCATGTGGAAAATGGAGGAAGGATGCAGTAGTATCTCTTAAAGTTACTGAAAGGGTTGAATTAAATTAGGAAAAGCATATACAGTGTGTAGAACAGTGCTGCACCCCTCTCTGCACAGTGCTTAGTGATGGTTAGTGGCTGTTGTTTTTTTTTTTAACTGTCATTACTTTGAGATAGAATCTGTCTCCCAGGCCAGAGTGTAGTGACACAATCTCGGCTCACTAAAACCTCCGCCACCTGGGTTCAAATGATTCTGCTGCTTCAGCCTCCCGAGTAACTGGGACTACAGGCATGCACCACCACGCCTGGCTAAATTTTGTATTTTTAATAGAGACGGGGTTTTGCCATGCTAGCCAGGCTGGTCTTGAACCCCTGACCTCAGGTGATCCACCTGCCTCAGCCTCCCAAAGTGCTGGGATTACAGGCGTGAGCCACCGCACCCGGCCAGTTGCTGTTTATTTATATGGATATTAAAACTCCTGTGCCTGTGTGTGCTCTATCTGTGCTGCTGCTAAGCCACATCGGCTCTTTGTATCAGTTAAGGTTTCCTTTGCAAGCGGCTCATGTTTAACCAATTCTGGCTAACCGAGGCAGAGCAGAAGTGTATTACATGACTGTGTCTAAACCTAAGGACAGGGATGACGCCAGCTCCAAGTATTTCAGCTAGAAAATTGCAAGTGTGACTGGGCACGGTGGCTCACGCCTGTAATCCCAGCACTTTGGGAGGCCGAGGCGGCTGGATCCCCAGGCACTCTCAGCCCTGGTTGCACACTGGAATCACCTGGAGAGCTTTACAAGGCTGCTGATGCCTAGACCACACTTGCTGATGTAATTGGCCTGGGGTGTGGGCGAGCACTGGGATGGTTTCCAGTTTCCCAGGTGATTCTAATGTGCGGCCGTGGTTGCCAACCTCTGCTCTAATTTTTCAAACGTTAAAGAGTATACGGTGCATCTGTGGATCTTGTTGAACTACAGAATCTGATACAGGTGGTCTGGGCTAGGGCTTCTAACAAGCTCCAAGAGCTTTCAGGCATCAGGAGAGGGAGGTCAGGAGTTCAAGACCAGACTGGCCAACATGTCAGAACCCCATCTCTACTAAAAATACAAAAATTAGCTGGGCATGGTGGCGTGCACCTGTAATCCCAGCTACTTGGGAGGCTGAGGCAGGAGAATCACTTGAACTCAGGAGGTGGAGGTTGCAGAGTGCCAAGATTGCACTATTGCACTCCAGCCTGGACAAGAGTGAAACTCTGTTTAAAAAAAAAAAAAAAAAAAAAAAGGAAAAGAAAAACGAAGGAAGGAAAATTTCAAGTGCTATCCTGAGAATGATTCTGTCTCAACAGTTTCCTTGGGCCATTTAATTCAGTTCAAATTTCCCAGCCAAAGTATTTGCCCCTTAGTGGGAGGTAAGGAGCCCTTTCAATAACATTTCCAGCACGACCACACAGAACGGGGACTTGTTCTTCAAGAGAAGCCAGAGGCTGTCACCTGAGTAAAAGAAGGCACAGGCTGGCCAGGCAACAGGAGACATCCACTTCAACCCAGTTACATTATGAACCCAAAGACACGACCACATCTTTATCTTTATTACATTTTTAAATGGACTTTGAGTGTTTATTTTCCTCCAAGTTACTGGTAGAGAGTGTTTTAATATTTTTATCACTCCCAAAAGAAACTTTGTTCCCATTAGCAGTCACTCATCAGTCCACCTTCACCCCAGTTTCTGGAAATCACCAAGCTACTTCCTGTGTTTATAGATTGGCCTGTTCTGAACATTTTATAGTGCATGAAATTATACCATACGTGGTCTTTTGTGACTGGCTTCTTTTACTTTAAATACATTTCCAGACTGGTCGCGGTGACTCACGCCTGTAATCACAGCACTTTGGGATCTATCGTTTGAGCCCAGGAGTTCGAGACCAGCCTGGGCAACATGGCGAAACCCCATCTCTAATAAAAATACAAAAATTAGTCAGGCATGGTGGTGAGCACCTGTATTCCCAGTTTTTTGGGGGCTGAGGCAGGAGGATCACCTGAACCTGAGGAAATCAAGGCTGTAGTGAGCTGTGATCAGGCCCTTGCACTCCAGCCTGGGCAACAGAGTGAGATACTGTCTCAAAAAATAATTATTAAAAAAAAAAAAGAATAATGTTTCAAAGGGTCATCCATGAGGTAGCATGGATCACAATCCCATTCCTTTTTATGGCTGAATAATATTACATTGTATTTATGTGCCACATTTTATTTATCCATTCATCAGTTGATGAATATTTGTGTTGTTTCTACCTTTTATCTACTATGAAAATGTTACTGCGAAAACTATGAATATTCTTTTTTTTTTTTTTAGATTTCCTCAAATTCCTTTTTGCCGTGTTATGAATATTCTTGTCTTTATGTGGACCTAGGTTTTCAATTCTTTGGCGTATAAACTTAGCGGTAAAACTACTGGGTCATATGGTAACTCTATACGTAACATTTTCAGGAACTACCTGTTTACCACACTCTTTTTCAGGGTGTGGCACAGTGGCTCATGTCTGTAATCCCAGCACCTTGGGAGACCAAGGCAGGAGGATCACTTGAGGTCAGGAGTTCAAGATCAGCGTGAGCAACATAGTAAGACTCTGCCTCTACTAAGGAAAAAAAATATATATATATATATACACACACACACACACACACACACACACACATATATAGCTGGGTGTGGTGGCATGCACTTGTACTCCTAGCTACTTGGGAGTCCGAGTGGGTAGGACCACTTGAGCCCGGGAGGTTGAGGCTACAGTGAGCTATATCATTGCACTGTAACCTGAGCAACAAAGTGAGACCTTATCTCAAAAATAAGTAAATGAAACTGAAGGGGCTGCACCAGTTTGCATTTTCACTGGCAATATATGAGGTTTCCAAATTTCTTCACATGTTCATCAAAACTTGTTATTGGCCAGGCACAGTGGCTCATGTCTGTAATTCCAGCATTTTGGGAGGCAGAGGTGGAAGGATTGCTGAAGGCCAAGAGTTTGAGGCCAGCCTGGGCAACACAGTGAGACCCTGTCTCTACAAAAAAAATTTTTTTTAATTAACTGGGTGTGGTGCCATGCACCTGTGGTCCCAGCTGGGGAGGCTGAGGCAGGAGGATCTCCTGAGCCCAGAAGTTAGAGACCAGCCTGGGCAACATAGAGAGACCCTGTGTCTACAAAAAAATTAAAAATTAGTTGGGCAAGGTAGCACACGCTTGTGAGTCCAGCTACTTGGGAGGCTGAGGTTGGAGGATCTCTTGAGCCCAGGAGGTCAAGGCAGCAGTGAGCCATGTTCGTGCCACTACACTCCTGCCTCGGTGACAGAGTGAGATTCTGTCTTAAAACACACACACACACACACACACACACACACACACAGAATGGAGTCTTCTCTTCATAGCTCTAACCTAATCCCTCTTTCTTTTCTTTTTCTTTTTTTTTTCTTTTTTGAGACAGAATCTTGCTCTGTCACCCAGGCTGGAGTACAGTGGCGTGATCTCAGTTCACTGCAACCTCCGCCTCCCAGATTCAAGCGATTTTCCTGCCTCAGTCTCCTGAATAGCTGGGATTATAGGCATGTACCACCACGCCAGGTCTAATTTTTGTATTTTCAGTAGGGATGCGGTTTCAGCATCTTGGGCCAGGCTGCTCTTGAACTCCTGACTTTGTGACCCACCCGTCTCAGCCTCCCAAAGTGCTGAGATTACAGGCGTGAGTCACCGTGCCTAGCCCCTAATCCCACTTTCATTACAGGGCTTTCTCTAATCAGCATCTGCCCAGGGACTGGTTCAACCAGCCACTTTGCACTTTAAGCAGCTGCTCTTTCAGCCACCTGAATCTCTTTCTCACATTTGCCAGCTTAGTCCCCAAACTAGCCTCCAGAACACATCCATGTAGAAGAAACCATGTCTGCTTTCTCAAGAAATACCCAACATCACTCCTGCTTGATTGACGTCCTCCTTCCTAGGTTCATGCTCTCACACCTAAGAACGAGCAGGTGAGAAGATACTGCCCAGTTCTTGCCTTAAAGGAGAATGATCCTGCCATCTTGGAGAAGACCCACTCTGGCATTTGCTTCTTTAAGCGACTAGGACTCCCAAATCTGCAGACCTTCTAGCATCCCACAGCGTGGCCATGGTCCAGCTGAGCAGCCAGAAAGCAGCTCATTAATTGGGATGGAGTTTGTCTCCTGTTTCTAGTTTCTTCATCCGGAGCAGAATTTTTCAAGATGTGGTCCAAGGACCACCTGAGTCAGGCTCACCCCAGGACTAGGTGAATGTCCAGAACCACTGAAGCAGAATCTTCATGCGGTAGATTCTAAACAAAACCTACATTTGGAACAAGCTCCTTAAGAATTATTCTGTACAATAAAACATAAAAAACAGACGCCTAGAGGTATTATTAGGTTGGTACAAAGTAGTTGCAGTTTTTGCCATTACTTTTGCGCCAACCTAGTATTATCAATTTATTGCTAATTGACAAAGATATTTAGACAGCTCTTTGAAAACTTATATTTTTGGCCAGGTGCAGCGGCTTACACCTGTAATACCCATGCTTTGGGAGGCTGAAGCAGGAAGATCACTTGACTGAGGTCAGGAGTTTGAGACCAGCCTAGCCAACACAGTGAGACCCCATCTCCACAAATTAAAACACACAAACACACACACACACACACACACACATTTTTGTCCAATGGCAGACATCTCTTAATCGGCAGAGTGAAGACTCAAACTCTTTGCCTTGTGTTCCTTCCCCTTTGCGACAGCTGCCTTGCTTTTGTCTGTCGAACCCTCAGGGGCAAAGCCATGCAGAGCCTGTCACCTGCTTGACACCAGAAAGCCCCGTCACTTTTTCTGGAAGGTGAAGGGTCCTTGGATTTCTCTCCACCTCTTAAATTTCCTCTCCCTGTCCTTTCCAAAACGCATGCTTCAAACCAAAGAATCCTCAAATGTATTTTAAGCAACTGTAGGACAAATATCCAGCTAAACCAGACATGAGGTAATTTATGTCAATCTTCCCCCACCAGTCCATCCCCCAGCAAATGGAAGTGACTGCGCACGAATTTAAGTAACTGTTGACTCACCTCAGCTTTTTGCACCAAACCAAAGCATATTGGAGATTACTGCTCACTTGTGATTGGCTGTCCTTGATAACACATCTGCCTTGGTCCATTCGGTTGTGACCAGGGACATAGGCTACCTGGGCAACAGAGACTGTGGGGGGAGCAGTTTCATTGAGAGTGGTGGGCAGAGCAGTCACCATCCCTAACATTTATAGTACACTCCCCAAGGTGGTGAAGTCCCAGAAGACTGCTGAAAGTACATTTTATTATAATAACTAGCATTCCATATAGTTTAATATCATTTGCAGACTCACTGATGCTTCAAGTTGAAACAACACCCTCAGCCGGGCACCATAGCTCACGCCTGTAATCCCAGCCTTTTGGGAAGCCCAGGCAGGCAGATCACCTGAGGTCAGGAGTTCAAGACCAGCCTGACCAACATGGTGAAACCCCCGTCTCTACTAAAAATACAAAATTAGCTGGGCATGGTGACACACGCCTGTAATCCAGCTACTCAGGAGGCTGAGGCAGAAGAATCACATGACCCCAGGAGGCGGAGGTTGCAGTGAGCCAAGATCGCGCCATTCACTTCAGCCTGGGCAACAAGAGCAAAACTCTGCCTCAAAAAAAAGAAAGAAAGACACAGAGAGAAACAATAGAAACAATACCTCAAATAGAAACAATATCACCTACTCCTGTGTTTCAATACATTTTCAGTAATAATATTTTTTCAACAATATTTATTAATTTCCTATTAACTATTGGTTTCTTTCTAGATATTAGAATACAGTTTATATTCCAAGAAGGATTAAGGACCCAGAGTGGGGGAAATCACATTGTAAAGAGGGAACTTCTTACCACCACCAAGCATTTTCAATGAGGAAAATCTGAAAATAATGAGGAGTCTTGATCCAAAGGGCCAAGCTACCTCCAACTACAATGGGCAGTGGGCAGTGGGGATTTACTAGAAAAAAGTGTCACAAAGACACCTTAGAAACAAGGCAGGAGGGGTGATGAAAGGGAGGAGGGATTTTCAGGCTGAAATGAATGACTTTTTTTTGTTGTTTTTTTATTTTGTTGTTTTGAGACAGAGTCTTGCTCTGTTGTGCAGGTTGGAGTGCAGTAGCCCGATCTCAGCTCCCTGCAACCTCTGCCTCCTGGGTTCAAGTGATTCTCCTGCCTCAGCCTACTGAGTAGCTGGGATTACAGGTGCACACCACCATGTCCAGTTAATTTTTGTATTTTTAGTAGAGATGGGGCTTCACCATGTTGGCCAGGCCTATCTTGAATTTCTGACCTCAAGTGATCCACCTGCATCAGCCTCCTAAAGTGCTGGGATTACAGATGTGAGCCACTGGGCCCGATCTGAGATGAATGACTTTACACACAAATGCAATAATATTAACTCCCATTCTCTTCTTACTGTCTTTCTTCTTTGCAGCTCTAAAGGTCTATGAAATGAAGACCTAAGAGAATTGTACAAAGAAAGCAAAGGTTTGACACAGGACTTCCTTCCCAGAAATGTTAGGACTAGAGTGAGACTGTGCTAGGAAACTCACCAGACCTGGAGCCAAAGGAGCTGGGTGCTCAGCCTTGTTTCACTGGCTATGTGACCTTGACCAAACTTTCTTGATATTTCATTTTCCTATTTGTAAAATGGAAACCGTAATTTTTCTTTTCTTCTTTAATTTCTTTTTGTTTCCCTAAGGTCTAAGATGGCTGCTAAGAAACAGTAATTTCCTACTCAGTGGGTAGGAAAGTATCTGACACATAAAAGATATTCAATTAAAATTCATAACTTCAGTTTCTTCATCTGAGAATGAGAATAATAATGATAACACAGGGTTATTATAAGGGAGGTAAAGTGGTTTATCAATTACAAAGTCCTGTACGTGTATCAAGTCATCATTATTTAAGACATGGGAGGTTGGCAGAGAGGGTGCTGGGGAGTAGGTTCTCAAAAATTTAGCTTAGTGCGCCATCTAGTGATAGACTATAGTTTTGGATTAGTTTTAGAAAAAGCCGAAATGAAGTGAAACAGAAATGATGTCTGCTTCCTGAGTTTTATGAAGTCAGGCATATCTAGACCTTCTAGCTTTCGAAACACCTGTTTAAAAAGAGGTCTGCAACAAAATTTATCTTTCACATTGCCCAGAAACGATATGTGGAAGAAAAATGTGCATGGAGACATTCTCAGTAAATGATTAATTCAGTGATCCTCATATTTTTACCTTTCTTTTGTTTCTTTGTTTCTCTTTTTCAGAGTTTTGTTCTTTCTTTCTTTTTTTAGAGACAGGGTCTCACTGTGTTGCCCAGCCTGGTCTCCTACCTCAAGCAATCCTCCCACCTCAGCCTCCCAAAGTGCTGGGATTACAGGCATGAGCCACTACACCCTGCCCCCGCTCCCCCCTTTATTTTTTTGGTGTTTTACCCCCAAACGTAGACGTTTTACAAAGATTAGTTAATAACAATGCATTAATCGATTAATCAATTTATTCTATTTCGTTTTTTTTTGAAACAGAGTCTCTCTCTGTCACGCAGGCTAGAGTGCAGTGGCACGATCTCGGCTCACTGCACCCTCTACCTCTCAGGTTCAAACAATTTTCCTGCCTCAGCCTGCCAAGTAGCTAGGATTACCAGCACCCTCCGCCACCCCCAGCTAATTTTTGTATTTTTAGTAGAGATGGGGTTTCACCCTGTTGGCCAGGTTGGTTGTGAACTCCTGACCTCAAGTGATCCGCCCTCCCAAAGTGCTGGGATTACAGGCATAAGCCACCACACCCAGCCTCTATTTCTCATTAATCAAAGACTTTAGCCCATCTGGAACTATTGTTAAGTGCTCTGATGGGTGTGGATGCACTATCACGAGCTGTCATAATGTGAGACAACGTAAGGACACCTGAGACCTTAGTCAACCTGCAAGTCCTTTCACAATTAGCACCTGACTTCTCATAGACATTTTTTAAATATTAGGGAAAATGTGATCCTGCCTTCAAGTAGGTCACAGTTTAGGGAGAAGACACCCATGTGTAGTTAATGGAAACAATAGTTTTGAAATTTACTAATTTACTGGTGTCCCTTGCATTTCCTTGTCCTCCCCCCAACTCGCCCCGTTTTCTGCAGAGGCATCCATTTGCCCAAGAGGGAGCTAGGACTGTTACAACAGGAATTCAAAGAGGATGCAGTCCACATTCAGTTTTGAAACTCAGAATAGATACCTGGACAGCACAGAGAGATGATAGTCTTAAAAGCCAGGCTTTGTCATGAAAAAAAGAATTGTCTAAGTTCCTTTGGCTCCTAGTACTGTGTCAGGAGCACTAACTCTAAGCCTAAGTCAGATCACAAACTCACTTCCATAGTGCAGAAGGAATACTCCTGCTACCATTAAGGGGCTTAAGTCTCCCTCATCCCCCTAGAAAGGAGGAAATGACAGTGTGGAAGGCCACCCTAGAGAGGAAGCAAAAATCGAAAACCCGGTTCTCTTTTTTACACAAGTGGAGTGTGGGGAGGAGAAAGGAACGTTGACAAACATGTTCTCCCTTTTCTTCCTCTTGGGGTGAAACTCTGCTGGGGACAAACTGGTAAAAATGCCCAGGTAGGCTGGAGGTAGCTGAGAACCTTGTAGGAGGAATAGGGAAGGTGAAGACTTACTAAAGACACTTGGCATTTGGTCCTGCCCAACATGGTTTGGGCAGCAGCACAGCAGCTGCTAGACAGGTAAATTCTAGGCCAGAGGGTTCCTGGGTGAGGCCAGAGGAAGTGAGGGACCAGCAGGTGCCTGCGTCAAGGACAAGGGTCAGCTCTGGCCAGGACTTGTTCACGGACACAGGAATGAGCACCTAGCACAATGTCGGGTACTCAAAAAGCCTTAGCTAGCCCTAGAGGATATTAGTTTATTAGAACACAAGAGCCACACAGCGCCAAAGGAAAAGCAGATACATGGTATGCAGAAACAGTATGATAGCTACAGACGCAAATTACTCCCCTTAAGCATTGCATCAGTTAGGGTCCATTCAAGAAAGCAGAATCCTCCCTAGGTATTCCAAACACAGAGAATTTAATAAAGGGAATTGGTCACCCACATTACGGACACTGAGAAGCCAACCAGGAGATAATGAGTCATCCAGAGATTATAAGAGCAGGAAACCCCTATTAGCCATGTGGTTGGAAGGACAACACATTGGCAACTAGATGGACATTGAATGCCTGAATCGTAAATAGGTTTATTTTTATAAAAATATTTAATAAGATGGCCAGGCGCGGTGGCTCATGCCTATAATCCCAGCACTTTGGGAGGCCGAGGCAGGGGGATCACGAGGTCAGGAGTTTGAGACCAGCCTGACCAACATGGTGAAACCCTGTCTCTCCTAAAAATACAAAAATTAGCCAGGCGTGGTGACAGGCGCCCGTAGTCCCAGCTACTCAGGAGGCTGAGGCAGGAGAATCGCTTGAACCCAGGAGGCGGAGGTTGCAGTGAGCTAAGATCACGCCACTGCATTCCAGCCTGGGCGACAGAGAGAGACTCGGTCTCAAAATAATAATAATAATAAGATGGCCAGGCAAGGTGGCTTATGCCTGTAATCCCAGCACTTTGAGAGGCCAAGGTGGGCGGATGACAAGGTCAGGAGATTAAGATCATCCTAGCCAACATGGTGAAACCCTGTCTCTACTAAAAATACAAAAATTAGCTGGGCATGGTAGCATGTGCCTGTAATCCCAGCTACTCAGGAGACTGAGACAGGAGAATCGCTTGAACCGGGGAGTCGGAGGTTGCAGTGAGCCAAGATCACACCACTGCACTTCAGCCTGGCAACAGAGCCAGACTCCGTCTCAAAAAAAAAAAAAAAAAAAAAAAACAAAACAAAAAAAACAAACATGTTTAATAAGATGTAGGTAAACTTTTATTTTTATTTATTTATTTTTTGAAACTGGGTCTCACTTTGCCACCCAGGCTGGAGTGCATTGGGGTAATCTCGGCTCACTGCAGCCTCGACCTCCTGAGCTCAGGGACCCTCCCACCTCAGCCCCCAAAGTAGCTAGTACTAAATTTCACCTTGTTGCCCAGGCTGGTCTTGAACTCCTGAGTTCAAGTGATCTGCCTGCCTCAGCCTCCCAAAGTGCTGGGATTACAGGTGTGAGCCACAGCACCAGGCCAAGATGTAGGTACATTTTAAAAATTAAAATCAGCTTTAAATAATTTTTGCTTAAAAATGCTGGGCGACAGAGCGAGACTCCGTCTCAAAAAAAAAAAAAAAATGTATCTTTGGCCGGGCACAATGGCTTACACCTGCAATCCCAGCACTTTGAGAGGCTAAAGCAGGCAGATCACTTGAGGTCAGGAGTTCCAGACCAGCCTGGCCAACACGGCAAAATCCCCTCTCTGCTAAAAATACAAAAATTAGCCAGGCGTGGTGGCTCACACCTGTAGTCCCAGCTATTGGGGAGTCTGAGATAGGAGAATAACTTGAACCTGAGAGGTGGAGGCTACAGTGAGCTCGGATTGTACTGCTGCACTCCAGCCTGGGTGACAGAGTGAGACTCTGTCTCAAAAAAAAAAAAAAAATTCTTTAACTTGTATTTTATCATTAAATACAGGCAAGAAGGGGGTTTGTTTTTAATGTATTTAATGTATTTTTATCATTAAATACAGGCAAGAAGGGGAAAGGGCTGTTAATCACCTTCGTTTTTATAAAGTAAGTTTCTCCCAAACTTAGTTCAGCCTATGCCCAGGAAAGAATAAAAACAGCTTGGAGCTTAGAAGCAAGATGGAGTTGGCTAGGTCAGATCTCTTTTGCTGTCTCAGCTACAATTTTGCATTAGCGGTTTCATGATCTCAAGGGGCTCTTTTCCTGAGGCATTTCTTGGTTCTGGGTTCTCCCTATTGAAACAGATTCCCTAGGAGTTTTCATTCTCTCCAGGTGGGGGCAACAAAGGACAGTGAATCCCATGGGCGGGCCTTGTAGTGCTGTGGAGAGCTCCTCGCACTTCTCTGGTGGCTGGCAGCAAGTGCTGGAAATCTGCAAACATCTTCGCTCCCCTCCCTCTCTTCCTCCATGTCTCAGAGGAATCACACCTGCTCAGAGTCAGATCTTTGCTTTACCTGTGGCCCAAGTCGGTTTCAAGAATAATTAAACTACAAATTTAAAAATTAAACAAAGTATGGTAATTAGAAATAAAAACACACCAGAGACCATCTAAAGCAATCAGATAAGCCCAAGATAAGCTAATTATAAAAACTAAGCACTGAATTTAGCTCCAAATTTCTAGATATCAGGGCAGGGTCAGGATTAGGGTAAAGCAGACTCAAATGCAAAAGGTAAAGAGACACCGAGTGTAGTTACTCACACCAGTAATCCCAGCATTTTGGGAGGCTGAGTCGGGAGGATTCCTGGAGGCCAGGAGTTAAGACCACCTTGGGCAACATAGTACGACCCCACATCTACAATTTTTTTTTAAATTTTAATTAGCCAGGCATGGTGGTGCACACCTGTAATCCTAGCTACTCAGGAGACTGAGGCTGTAATGAGCTATGAGCTATGATCACACCACAGCTTCCAGCCTGGGTGACAGAGGGAGACCCTGTCTTTAAAAAAAAAAAAAAAAAAAGTGATAAGGAGAGGGACAGACCAAAATCTCAATAACCAAGTAAATAATATTACATGTAATATTTCCAAAAATCAAAAACCCTCACAAAAAACAGTATGTCCAATTTTTGCATAAAAACATGTATATAGAGGGAAATACTTTTTCTTTTGCCTCAATTCCAAAATGATACAACATAGCACAGTCAGATCTGGTTTTTTTTTTTTTTTCTTTTTTTCTTTTTTTTTTCTTTTTTTTTTTTAAAATTTATTTATTATTATTATACTTTAAGTTGTAGGGTACATGTGCATAACATGCAGGTTTGTTACATATGTATACTTGTGCCATGTTAGTCTGCTGCACCCATCAACTCGTCATTTACATCAGGTATAACTCCCAATGCAATCCCTCCCCCCTCCCCCCTCCCCATGTTAGGCCCCGGTGTGTGATGTTCCCCTTCCTGAGTCCAAGTGATCTCGTTGTTCAGTAGATCTGGTTTTTAGTTAAGATTTGATATTTTGTTCATCTGGAATTTTTGTTTGTTTGTTTGTTTGAGACAGAGTTTCACTCTGTCGCCCAGGCTAGAGTGCAGTGACTCGATCTCGGCTCACCGCAAGCTCTGCCTCCCAGGTTCGCGCCATTCTCCTGCCTCAGCCTCCTGAGTAGCTAGGACTATAGGCGCCCGCCAGCACCCCTGGCTAATTGTTTGTATTTTTTAGTAGAGACAGGGTTTCACCGTGTTAACCGGGATGGTCTCGATCTCCTGACCTTGTGATCTTCTCACCTCAGCCTCCCAAAGTGCTGGGATTATAGGTATGAGCCACCGCTCCCAGCCCTGTTCATCTGGAATTTTTTAGTATTAATGCTGATCTTTTAAAATATTGCATTAAAATATTATAATCTTAGAGTGTTTGGTGCCCCTCTAAGTTTACCAAGGTGAATGCCTCACTGTCACTCACCTTCCTTCGAGACCTGCAAGGGACCCCCTCACTAGGGAGCATCAGAATCACTGGACTCCCCTGGCCAACAAGCCTTTGCCAGGCATCCCACATGCCCAGGATGTCCTGGGGCAAGCCTGGCAGACACACAGTTCACAAGACACCACCCCGTCAGCGTTGGGCTGGCTCTTCCCCCTGCATCTGGTGCCAGCTACCAAATCCTTCCCAACACAGTGCTCCAGGCACCTCTATCTACCAATCAGAACTGACAGATGAGATAAAAATCTTTTTTTTTTTTTTTTTTTTTTTTTTTTTTTGAGACGGAGTCTCGTGCTGTGTCACCCAGGCTGGAGTGCAGTGGCGCGATCTCGGCTCACTGCAAGCTCCGCCTCCCAGGTTCACGCCATTCTCCTGCCTCAGCCTCCGAGTAGCTGGGACTACAGGCGCCCGCCACCACGCCCGGCTAATTTTTTGTATTTTTAGTAGAGACGGGGTTTCACCATGTTAGCCAGGATGGTCTCGATCTCCTGACCTCATGATCCACCCGCCTCGGCCTCCCAAAGTGCTGG